>NC_136297.1:12359497-12586997 GCF_964198595.1 Lampetra fluviatilis
CGGCGCTCTTGTTCAATTCGTGCGTGTGGCGGCAGCGATGATGCTCAGGAGCTTGGTGCCAATGTCGAGGTCTCGTGCTGCTGCTGCTGCCTGGTCACGACGAGAGGGCTTCAGCAGAGAGAGACAGAGAGAGACGGAGAGAGTCGGTGTCGTGTCGCTGTTCCTCCTCCTCCGTGAAGGAGCAGCAGCTAGTAGCAGCAGCAGCAGCAACAGGCAGCAGCAGACCGCAGTGGGTTCACTGCACGGTCCCTCGCTTGCGTTTGCAGGGTCACAATCGCACTGCTGTGGCTTGTGCCCTTACTGCATCTCTTACGAGTCTCTGTGTATCTCTGTGTGTCTCTATGTAACTTTGTGAGTCTATGTAACTACGTGAATCTATGTATCTCTGTGCAGCTTTATGAGTTTCTATGCATCTCTGAGTCTCTAGGTATCTCGGTGTGTCTCTATGTATCTCTATGAGTCTTACGTATCTCTATGAGTCTCAATGTATCTCTATGAGTCTATGATGTATCTCTGAGTCTCTCGGTATCTCGATGTGTCTCTATGTATCTCTATGAGTATTTACGTATCTCTATGAGTCTCAATGTATCTCTATGAGTCCCTATGTATCTCTATGAGTCTCTAGTATCTCGATGTGTCTCTATGAGTCTTTACGTATCTCTATGAGTCTCAATGTATCTCTATGAGTCTCTCTGTGCGTTCTGTATGGTCCATAGCTTGGGTCGCATGGCCACAATCGGAGTGCTCAACTTCCCCACCCTCACCCCACCCCCCATGTATTAAACTTTTACGCAAATGATCTTGGAATGCCGCATTCGCACGGGGGAAACATTGCGATGAACTCACTCACACACTCACTCACTCACTCACACTCACAGCACACACTCACACACTCACACACTCACTCACACACACTCACTCACACACTCACGTCTCCACACACTCACTCACACACCCTCACTCACACACTCACTCAACACTCACTTCACTCACACACACACTCACATCACTCACCCACACTCACTCACACACTCACTCAGACACTCACTCACACTCACCCTCACACAGGCGGTACCGCCACGCGTCGCCACCGCTGAGTCTCGACGAGGGTTCCTATTCAGGAGGGTGCCGCGTGGCGGGGGTCGGGCGGTCGGCGTCAATGCATCGACGGCGATGATTGACGCCGCCGCTCAGCCTCCCCGTGCCGTGCTTCACCATCATCACCATCATCATCACCATCATCATCACCACCATCATCAATTACCATCATCACCACCATCACCACCACCACCACCATCAATCATCACCATCATCATCACCACCACCATCATCATTACCATCATCAACATCATCATCACCATCATCATCACCACCATCATCACCACCATCATCATCATCACCATCATCACCATTATCATCACCATCATCACCACTATCACCATCATCACCATCACCACCATCATCACCACCATCATCACCACTATCAACATCATCACCACCACCATCATCACCACCAGCACCACCATCATCACCATCATCATCACCATCATCATCTTCAACCACCACCATCATCTTCACCACCATCATCATCATCATCACTATCATCTTCACCACCAGGACTGGTGGAGCAGTGGTACAGGGGCACGGTAAAAGTGAGATGTCGGCGCTTCATCCAGCAGTGATTGACCATGGCTGGTGATCACGGTGACGACGACGACGACGCTGATTATTATTATAAACGACGAATGCTGACAATTCATTGAATCCCAAGCCACTGGTTTGGGGGAGGGGTGGTGCTGATGCCTGCCGGAGCAGGGAGGATGGGAGTGGGGGGGGGCTGACCTCCAGCGAGCCGGGCGAGTGGAGCGAGGCTGGGGGGGGGGGCACGTGGAGGGGTGGTGGGGGGGGGCGAGGGGGCCCCATTGTTTGGGTTGGCACTGGCGAGCTTTACCCTTGGCCACGCCGTTCAGCCCCGCGGTAGAAATTTATACGAACAGGGCGAGGGGGGAGGGGGGAGGGGGTCGAAGCGCCTCCCTTTCCTTCCTGCGGGGAGGGGGGAGGGGGGTACTCGGGGGGGGCGGGCGTGCGAAATGCGCGAGATTATTTATTTATGTAACTGTGCGTGAGTGGGTGGGTGGGTGAGGTGTGGGTGAGTGAGTGTGGGTGAGTGAGTGTGGGTGAGTGAGTGTGAGTGGTGTGGGTGAGCGTGAGTGTGGGTGGGTGCGGTGTGTGTGGGTGAGTGCGTGTGAGTGGGTGGGTGTGGGTGAGTGCGTGTGAGTGGTGTGGTGGTGAGTGTGAGTGGGTGGGTGAGTGGGGGTATGTGGGTGGGTGAATGTGAGTGGGTGAGTGTGTGTGAGTGTGGGTGAGAGTGTGTGTGGTAGTGTAGCGGTTAGCGCGCTGCGCTACACGAACCTGGCGTCCCGAGTTCGATTCCCGCCTCACGGCCAACAGTGACGATTATTTGAACCGGTCCTGAGGCCTCCTCTAGGTCGACTCAGCCTCAAATGAGTACCTGGTGCGGTGTGTAAACATCGCCACTGGGGAGACAAAGGCGGCGGGCGTGGTGCTGGCCAACCCACCCCCCTCGTGTGCCGTGTCGGCCTTCATAGCGCTCGCTAACAGCACTTGCCCCCTTACAGTCTGTTACAGGCTATATACGGGGGATCTTTGTCTTGTACGTTCATGTTGCATGCCATTATTTCTCACGCTAACCGCTGCACCACCGCCCATCCAAGCACTCGTCTAGGCTCAACTCCGCTTAGCTCGCGAGATCTGACGGGTCCGCTCCGGGTGATTTGGTCGTAAGGTTACTTGTAAAGATTTACATTCACACACCCATCGATTATTCAATAGTATAGTCTAATAGCAATTGCCTGTATTTATCCAGGAACACTCCTTTATACATTTTTGTAGGAACACCTGAAAAACTCAAATCTTCTTATATTTTGTTCGTGGAGAGACAAATGGGGAAAGAAGGCATTGTTGATTTGTTGTTGTTATTATTTATCAACGAAATGCCTCCCTGACTCTCAAGACGAATTTTAACGAGAGTCTTGTCTATCATGACGAGTGGCCGATCTCTGCCTCTGGAGTTTCAAGTTGACGTTCGTTTCACCAGGCAGTGAGACCTCACGAGGCCAGGGTGCGAGTCTCATTCGCAAGAGTGGCCAGGGACACGAATCTGCCAATAAGTGGCAATGATTGCTGCTGCGGCTGCTGCTGCGGCTGCTGCTGCGGCTGCTGCTGCGGCTGCTGCTGCTGTTGCTGCTGCGGCTGCTGCTGCTGCTGCTGCTGCGGCTGCTGCTGCGGCTGCTGCTGCTGTTGCTGCTGCGGCTGCTGCTGCTGCGGCTGCTGCTGCGGCTGCTGCTGCTGCTGCTGTTGCTGCTGCGGCTGCTGCTGCTGCTGTTGCTGCTGCTGCGGCTGCTGCTGCGGCTGCGGCTGCTGTTGCTGCTGCTGCTGCGGCTGCTGCTGCTGCGGCTGCTGCTGCTGCTGCTGCGGCTGCTGCTGCTGCGGCTGCTGCTGCGGCTGCTGCTGCTGCGGCTGCTGCTGCTGCGGCTGCTGCTGCGGCTACGGCTGCGGCTGCTGCTGCTGTTGCTGCTGCTGTTGCTGCTGCTGTTGCGGCTGCTGCTGCGGCTGCTGCGGCTGCTGCTGCGGCTGCTGCTGCTGCGGCTGCTGCTGCTGCGGCTGCTGCTGCGGCTACGGCTGCGGCTGCTGCTGCTGTTGCTGCTGCTGTTGCTGCTGCTGTTGCGGCTGCTGCTGCGGCTGCTGCGGCTGCTGCTGCGTACAAACCCAATCGAGTCATTTTCCGGTCAATTCCACATTTTGGCAAATTTAGACCGCGACACAGGCACACAGCGGTCAACTCTCGCGAGTGGCGCCACGGGGCCTTAAACGTCCGGTGTGAAGTAGCGGTCACCGTAGTACACCTCGGTATTAATCAGGACGGCTGCTCGATTCGAACCGCGAACCTCCGCAGCGAGCGGCGACCGCGGCTCCCCACTCGGCCCATCCCCGCGGGGTTTTCCCGCTGCCGGGGGGGTGGTGGGGATCCATTCGGTTTCCCATCACTCAGCACAGCCGGGGGTCTGACCGGGGTGGCGTGTGGGGTGGGGGTAGCGGGTGGCAGCGGAGCGTGACTCACAGCGCTCAGGATGCAAGGGTTGGTGGATCACGTGGATCTGTGAGACCCCCCCCACCACCACCAACACCACCACGGCTGGGCTGGGTACGGGAAGGAGGGCCGTGAGACCGAGTCGCTGGGGACGTCTTCAGTGAGCTCCCCGTGGCGTGCTTGCTGGGGTTTCTCGGGGCTCCCTGGTGTCCTCCTGCACGCACAGTGCACGCCTGGATGCGGGATTGGTGCAACGTCCCAGCGCAGCACTGAGGCTCCGGGCACTTTCTGAATGAATGCATGCATGCACACATTCCTTGGGCGGCTCAATGGACGTGTCGCTGAATGGAAACTTCGACTTCAGTGGCTTTCCGTGAAATCTCAAGAGGCTCACCCACAAGGTGGCCCCACTCCGGGCTGCTCACGAATTCCAACACCGCGCGTCCTCCGAGTCGGTGCGTCAGACCACGACAGCCGGAGGGGGTCCCCCCCCCCCCCCGTGTTGGAGGGGGGTTCTGGGCAGCGCTCTGCCAGTGTCGCGTGCGTCGTCTGATTCGCGTCGTTTTTGAACGTCGCCTTTGGCCTGAAATCGCTTCCCTGCCGAGTAATTCTCTCGAATGCCACCATCCTGTGTCTGGCGCCCTGAGATGATGATGGCGGTAGTGACGATGGTGATGGTGATGATAGTGGTGATGATGGTGATGATGGTGGTGGTGATGATGGTGATGATGATGGTGATGATGGTGATGATAGTGATGATGATAGTGATGATGATGGTGATGATGGTGATGATGGTGATAGTGGTGATGATGGTGATGATGGTGGTGATAATGATGCTGATGATAGTGGTGATGATGGTAATGATGATAGTGGTGATGATGGTGATGATGGTGGTGGTGATGATGATGGTGATGATGGTGATGATAGTGGTGATGATGGTGATGATGATGGTGATGATGATGGTGGTGATGATGGTGATGATGGTGATGATGATGATGGTGATGCACGGCACGGGGAGGCTGAGCGGCGGCGTCAATCATCGCCGTCGATGATTGACGCCGACCCCCCACCGCGGCACCCTCCTGAATAGGAACCCTCGAGACTCAGCGATGCGACACGTGGCTCATCTCGACGATGATTGATGATGATGTCAGTGACGATCACTGCGTGGGGGAGATGATCGTGGAAACGACTGCACGGGAGTCCAAGGGTGTCTGCGCACGTGGAGGAGGGGTGGTGGTTGTGTTTATCCATCAGTGGATGATGGAGTAGAGGGGGGGAGCAAGGGTCCGGGAAGGGGGAAACTGCATCGATGATTCGCCGTGGAACGACGCATCAGCTCGTAGAGTGACATCACGGGACCTCCCTTGCCACACTCACGATATAAGAATATATTTTACCCTTTCTGAACATCATAAAACAGCAGTTGTGTGAAGATGCTAAAACACCAAACTGCATTAACCACACACAGGATTTGGGGGGAACAGACAATGTATCGGCATCTACGACCGGAGCGTGTTATGTTGTTTGCATGTCCAACACAAGCCCCGTGTGTGTAGTTAATGAATTGCCAGAATAGGGCCAAATATATTCTGATATCGTTGAGTGATGATAATTATCGATTCGGAAGGCGCACGAGCCACGCGTCCGGTCGCGAGCGTGCGGATCGATTCGTGTGCCGTTTTATTTTACTTTCTCTCTCCGTGACTTTACCGAAAGAACCAAAGAGAATGCAACAACAAGACTAACAATGCAGATTAGTCGTTGAATCGAACTTACTCCTGCACAGCAGGAAGATCGAGTTCTCGCCACCACCGCGGCACCGCGCTACGAATCCCCATGCCACCTCGGTTCGATTCCTCGCTCACGGCGGCCAACGGCAGTACCTGGGCATCCCCTAGGTCGACTCAGCCTCGAATGAGCAGCTGGTGCGATAATGTGTGAACACTGCCATTAGGGGAGACAAAGGCGGTCGGGCGTGGTGCTGGCCACCCACCCCCTCGTGTGCTGTGCCGGCCTTCATAGGCGCTGCTACTCGCTAACAGCACTTGCCCCAAAAGCATTGCTAAGGCAATACGGGGGATCTTTGTCTTTGTTGTGTGCACGTGCTGTTTAGTTTGTTGTTGTTGTTGTGTTTAGTTTGTTGTTGTTGTGTTTAGTTTGTTGTCCTTCCTCTCGCACCTCCGATGAGCCACGGATGGTTATGTACGGTGCCAAAGAAGTTCAGCATGCGTACAAAGCCACAGTGACACACACACACAGGCAGGCAGGTCTCTTGACACCCCCCCCCCCTCTCTCTCTACACTGGGTGAGAATCTGCTCGGCCCGGGACCCCGCGTGCATGAGAACAAGGGGAGAGAGAGGAAGACACGAAGGATCTGTGGTGGTGGGAGTGGATGGTGGTGGTGGTGGATGGTGGTGGTGGTGGGAGTGGATGGTGGTGGTGGTGGTGGATGGTGGTGGTGGTGGGAGTGGATGGTGGTGGTGGGAGTGGATGGTGGTGGTGGTGGATGGTGGTGGTGGTGGGAGTGGATGGTGGTGGTGGGAGTGGATGGTGGTGGTGGGAGTGGATGGTGGTGGTGGATGGTGGTGGTGGGAGTGGATGGTGGTGGTGGAAGTGGATGGTGGTGGTGGATGGTGGTGGTGATGGTGGGAGTGGATGGTGGTGGTGGGAGTGGATGGTGGTGGTGGGAGTGGATGGTGGTGGTGGTGGGAGTGGATGGTGGTGGTGGTGGTGGGAGTGGATGGTGGTAATGGGAGTGGATGGTGGTGGTGGTGGGAATGGATGGTGGTGGTGGTAGTGGATGGTGGTGGTCGTGGGAGTGGATGATGGTGGTGGTGGTGGGAGTGGATGGTGGTGATGAGAGTGGATGGGTGGAGGCCGTGCGGGGTGGCGGAGTCGATCGCAGGGGGCTGGGGGTGAGGGATTGGGGTGGGTGGGGTGGGGAGAGAGAATTCGGGTCTCGGGACAGGAAAGTGCCTTGGAACAGGGTGGAGCTGCACAGGGAGAGAGTGGAGCCTCCGTGGAGCTCCCCCGGGGGGTTGTGGCGGAGGGGTGGGGGGGCACCCGCTCCACACTGCCCCGGGCAGGCCACCCCTGCACTACCGCTGTCCACAAACAACAACAACAACCGCCACTGAGTGGGTGTGGCGTCATCACGGCGCTTGTGCCAGGCTACGTGCACGTTGAGGCCACGTGACATGTCGAACGCCCGCTGGCAGCAGGAGGTCACGGGACAGACCCAGGTGGCATGGGTCCACTGACTGAGATGACTACTGGCCGATGCATCACCTGTGCCCCCCACTGTGTCAACTTGCTTTGTTATAGCCAGAACCCACACAAAAAAAGCCTGAACAGACTGTTGGGGCAAGTGCTGTTAGCGAGCAGGCTTCACACACACGGACAGACACACAGGAAAGACACACTTCCAAACATCAGTTTGACAAAAAAAACCATATAATTAAATACAGACGTGTAACTGTGGTCACAACCAGTGACTTTCTCTCGCACGCTATTGCGCTATAAATATTTAGAAACAATGCGACTGATAAATAGAGCGCGCGCCGCCACGGGGCCAGGTTCAACACCGGACCGCAGCATCAACAACAAACGACAACAACATCGTCAACAGAAACAAACAAACAACAACATCATCATCAGCAGCATCATCATCATCAGCTGCAGCAGCAGCGGCCGCTCCTCCTCTTTCGGCGCCACGAGGCGCGGTCCGTTCCTCGAGGAAGTTTCTTCGTCTTGTTTCTGTTATTTCTTCTGCTTCGTGTTGTTATTGTTAAGAGGGGTGGGGTGGGGGGTTCTTGTAAGGAGGGTGAGGGGGGAGGGGCTGGGTGGGTTCGGAGCCGGTCCCTTCCTTTGTGTGCGCTGCACCAGCCCTCGAGAAGAGTCCGATTCGGTGCCGCCGATGACTTGATGGAAGAATCGTGCGACGATCTCACGAATGGTCGATGTCACAAATATCGTGGTGAGCGATCGAAGCGACAGCGAGCCACGGAGGCAGAGGTCGCAACCGGGTACCCGATACCCGTACCCTACCCGATACCCGGCTACCCGTACCCGGCCGGGTACGGGTACGGGTAGGCCGTGAGTCACTGGTGAGTAACTGTTTGTCACTCATTTCCCAACGTCTTGTCTCATTCTCACAATTCAAGTTCCTAGAATCAACCCACCCGCGCCTGCAACATGGCTTCATCCCAGAGGTCGCAATCAGGTACCCGTTTGCGACCCTGGTGCGGCCGGGTACGGGTACGGAATCAAACCCCGTTTGCGACCTCTGCACGGAGGCAACCCTCTCCGCGTCTCACGGAGAACGTCCGTGGTCCCATCGACGGCTCCGTCACTCAATCAGCCGACACAAACGTCTCACCGGATCACCCGTTCACGAATTGTTTTGCCATTGCCAACTGAAGCGATTCGCTTTGTCTCGGTCGCGCGCGGTGGCCAGGAACTTGCGGAGCGGATTTCAATTTTCGACCACGATTTGTTGTTGTCGTTGTTGTTACACCTCGGCTCGAGGTCTAAAGGGTAAACATAGACCACCATCATCATCATCCATACGGTGGGTCCCTGGTTCCATCCGGTCAGAGTGAACCCTCACTCGACTCTGGATCAAAGGCGCATTTCTCAATGTAGCTCTGTGAATGACCCACAGACGAGCAAGTTGCAGTTGCTTTTCCTTGTTGTTGTTACGGCTGTCGATGTTTAGTCAATCACAACTCCCTTCTCCGAACACCCGCACAGACGTGGCCATGGCCCAAGACGCGAACAGCAGCAGCAGCAAAGTCGCGTGCCTTGACCCAGGACTGCCCCGCACCAACTCGGGCACTGAGAGTCGTTCAAGTGGCGTCTTGGGACGCACCGCAGTCGCTCCTCCACGGCGACGTCACCACTACGGCGCTCCTGAAAGTCTAAACTACAAAAAAATTAAACAAATTTTTAAGGCTCACTGAGCTCGAGAATTTGCGGCCAGGGAGCTGGCCAGAAACGTGGCTATCACAAATGATAGCTCATCGAAGTGGCTTTTCATCACGTGGACATTTATAGCAGCACAATACTCTAAACTCGTGATGTTGATTTCTAAATGTGGGGGGGAAAGCCGGAGGAGCCGGAGAAGATTCCGCGCGACCACGGCGAGAGACATGCAAACTCCAAATATATACAGCAGGCGTCAGGGTCGAGCCCACGACCTCCTGTATACCAGGCGAGGTAGTTAACATCTCACCACCGAGGCACGCAAATCAAAGTCTGTCTCACTGGCTTTCTCATGCATCATGTTCAAAGTTGGTGGACTGCTACGATATACAGTACACGTGTGTATGATTGCTATGCAATTATATGATATACATTTTAACGCATTTTGTAGTTAATTTGTAATCTAAAACCAGACAGAACCAAACAACAGTTTTGCATTTAACAAGCGAATGCACGAGAAGGTTCTATCGTGTCTGGCAGATCCGCACGCACTGTCCTTGACTGCAGCTACAACATCAGAGCCGAGCGTGTTGACGACGTGAATTCATTTCGATCAACAAACACCAGCACACGGAGCAGACAACACATCACTTGTCATGAGCTACCGCTCGATATATATCATTGGCTAACGTTTCGGGCAATGACCCTTGTTCAGGATTTAGAGACGGCGCAGGTGGATGGGCTCACTCGTGGCTGGGAGTGTCTCCTTCAGGCCGTGGCGCTCTTCACGAAAGTTCAGATCACACTCGCCACTGATGACAGCCGTGCTCGGGAACTGAACTCGGGTCGTCGGGTTCATAGCGCAACGGCGCGAACCGCTGCGCCACCGCTCCGTTACGGCTCTCTCTCTCTGAAGACGAGTCATTGCGCGAAACGTCAGCCAGTCGTATATTGATCTGCTCTAATGCGGAGTTAATGACAAAGGTGTACAATGTTATTAGTGGAATGTGTGCCTGTGCACCAATTAGCGGAATGCTCCCAATCTCGTCAGATCGTATTCTGTGTTCATCGCGCGCCTGAGATCAGCGGAAGCTAAGCGGGACTCGGCCTGGATCGTGTCCGGATTGGATCGACCGCCGAGCATGCCAAGTTGCCATCGCCGGCAGCGGGGGCTGCTCTGCGTGGTGTATGTATAATGTACTTCTATGCTCCCGCGACAATGCTCCCCTCCTCTTCACCAATCCGCAAAGACCAGCGTGGTGAAGTATGGTCAACCCCCACCTCCCAATCCAGCAGTGTATTTATATAAAGGCCACTCTCCGCATGCACTGCGAGCGCACGAAACGCGCCACGGCCGACGCAGCTGCCGCTCGATGTCTGCTGCTGCTGCTGCACGCGTCGATGGTTCGTGCCGTCCGTGTTCCAGCCTCGCTTCGCCCACACACAGAGGCATAGACAAGGCAGATCGAGTGAGAGACAAGTCGGAGCCGAGTCAGGGACAGCCAGCTAGCGACGGAGATAGTCAGAGCCAGAGACGGATTGAACAGAGAGCCAGGGACAGCTAGAGACAGCCAAGGACAGCTAGAGACAGCCAGGGACAGCTAGAGACAGCCAGGGACAGCTAGAGACAGCCAGGGACAGCTAGAGACAGCCAATCACAGCTAGAGACAGCCAAGGACAGCTAGAGACAGCCAGGGACAGCTAGAGACAGCCAGGGACAGCTAGAGACAGCCAGGGACAGCTAGAGACAGCCAGGGACAGCTAGAGACAGCCAGGGACAGCTAGAGACAGCCAGGGACAGCTAGAGACAGCCAGGGACAGCTAGAGACAGCCAGGGACAGCTAGATACAGCCAGGGACAGCTAGAGACAGCCAGGGACAGCTAGAGACAGCCAATGACAGCTAGAGACAGCCAAGGACAGCTAGAGACAGCCAGGGACAGCTAGAGACAGCCAGGGACAGCTAGAGACAGCCAGGGACAGCTAGAGACAGCCAGTGACAGCTAGAGACAGCCAGTGACAGCTAGAGACAGCCAGGGACAGCTAGAGACAGCCAGGGACAGCTAGAGACAGCCAGTGACAGCTAGATACAGCCAGGGACAGCTAGAGACAGCCAGGGACAGCTAGAGACAGCCAGGGACAGCTAGAGACAGCCAGTGACAGCTAGAGACAGCCAGGGACAGCTAGAGACAGCCAGGGACAGCTAGATACAGCCAGGGACAGCTAGAGACAGCCAGTGACAGCTAGAGACAGCCAGTGACAGCTAGATACAGCCAGGGACAGCTAGATACAGCCAGGGACAGCTAGATACAGCCAGGGACAGCTAGAGACAGCCAGGGACAGCTAGAGACAGCCAGGGACAGCTAGAGACAGCCAGGGACAGCTAGAGACAGCCAGGGACAGCTAGAGACAGCCAGGGACAGCTAGAGACAGCCAGGGACAGCTAGAGACAGCCAGGGACAGCTAGAGACAGCCAGGGACAGCTAGAGACAGCCAGGGACAGCTAGAGACAGCCAGGGACAGCTAGAGACAGCCAGGGACAGCTAGAGACAGCCAGGGACAGCTAGAGACAGCCAGGGACAGCTAGAGACAGCCAGCCGCCTCTCTGCCTTTCCTCCGCAAGACGATTCGCGGGTTCGAGTCGCTGTGCGCTCGACGTGACGCTGCTGCTGCTGCTGGTGGTGGCGGTGGTCGCAGACGCGGCAAGTACACCCCGCCGCTAGTCCACACACCCTCGTGTCGGTCCGCACACGGATTCGGCACTTTGTCGACCGAGGCCATGCGCCTCCGAACAACGACATCACCAATAATCATCTTCATCATCATCCAGCAAGAGCCGACTCCTCCTTCCACCCCGCGCTCCTTGCTCGTGGCTGCAAATCTTCTCTCGGCACGCTCCCGCGTCGCTTGCAGGCCACGGCGGGACGTGTTCACCAATCATCGGACGCGTGCAGCGCGCAAACGACCTCACGCGCACGGCGTGAGACCGAGCCCCGAGTGGTTCTGCGCACTCCTCGGAGGAGACGGACCCCGCGCCCGGCCGCGCGCGCGGCGACTCATCGCGGCGCGCGCGACCGGGACGAGCAGAACGGACGCCAACACCCGCGAGCGACGAGCGACGCGCGCGCTCACACAGCCGCCACCACCACGAGGGTGGCATCTGGAGGAGTCCCCGTGCCGCCGAGGCCCGAAGCGGCCTTCTCGTCGGCGCCCTGCCGCCGCCGCCGCCGGGTCACGCGGCAAGCGGCCACCGCCACGAGGAGGCTGGCCCCGAGCGCGAGCAGAGCGACTCCCAGCAGCGTCACCACCGAGTCGCGGGGGCTCGAGGCGCACGCCACCGCCGTGTCGACGGCTCCGACGAGCAGCGCCACGAGGCTGAAGGGGAGCACGCAGCCCGAGCAGCTCGCCTCGGCGCCCCCGGACGCGCCCCGCAGCCGATCGTAGCGCAGCGCGGCTCGCTTCGCGCGCACCACCTCGCAGCCCGGACTCGGATGACTCTGATGCTGCTGCTGATGATGCTGCTGCTGTTCCGCTTGCTTGCTCATCTGCGGCTGGTCTCGTTGTTTGTCCTGCTGTTGTTCCCGCTGCTGCTCCTCTTGCTTGCTCTGTTGCTGCTGCTGCTGGTCTTGGTGTTTGTGCAGCTGCTGATTCAGCTGCTGCTGCTGTAGCAGCTGCAGCTGTTGCTGCTGCTGCTGTTGCTGCTGGTCTTGGTGTTTGTGCAGCTGCTGCTGCAGCAGCTGCTGCTGCTGTAGCAGCTGCAGCTGCTGCTGCTGTTGCTGCTGCTGCTGCAGGGCCTCGGGTCCCACTCTCTGCTCCACGACGCGGCTCATGTCAGCAGCAGCAGCATGTGCCGCCTCCTGCCACCCGGCACCTCGTGGTCGTGAAGTTGACGTTGCTTGTGGCGGTGGTAGTGGTTAAAGCGGCGGCGGTGGTAAATGTGGTGGTGGTAAAGGTGGTAGTGGTAAAGGTGGTAGTGGTAAAAGTGTTAGTGGTAAAAGTGTTAGTGGTAAAGGTGGTGGTGGTGGTGGTGGTGGTGGTAAAAGTGTCAGTGGTAAAGGTGGTGGTGGTGCAGTAGGGATGAGAGTTCAGTGAGCAGAGTTCACGCGCTACAGCGCACAGAACTCGGGTTCTGCGTGCGTCATCACCATCATCACCAGCAGCTGCATCTTCCAGAGGAGAATATCCAACCGTCCTTCGGCCTCGCAGCGATGATTAAATGTTGCCGCTGTTGCTATCGATTATTCCATGCATTTTTAAAATATATAAATTTTAGCATATACGTAAAAAAGCACAAGACATCATGAACATCAACAAATAATTGCAATCGTGTTGTGACAGCGAGCGGGCGCTGCGCGGAGCAGCAGCAGCGAGAAGAGAGCAGCGGCCAGCGCTGCCGAATGGACAGAGGAGTCACGGGGAGGGGGGAGGTGGAGAGTGGGAGGAGGAGGTGGTGGTGGTGGGAGGTGGTGGTGGAGGGTGGGAGGTGGTGGTGGATATGGGAGGTGGTGGTCATACAAAGACGAAGACTCGCAAACCCCATCTCCCTTCGCTCCGACCACTCCTCCACTCCTCGTCCACCCACCCCAACTCCGCCATCGACTCGAGTCTCCTCTACACTGCCCACAACCCAGGGGCACCAACAGCTCCTGGCGTCGTCGCCTCTCGCTCCGCTCGTGCTCTCTGAGCGCAGTGACCCGCGCGGGTCGCTGCGTGCCTGCAGCAGGGTACAAGCACAAAGCTGCGAAAAAAAACACCAAATCTCAAACTACTGCCCGTTCGTCTCTCCGCGTCTGCTGTGAGCGTCCAAGATTCACAACTCAAAGTGTTCTGACGAGGACCGTTGCCGTGGGTTAATGAATCTTAGACTTGAGCGAAATATTATTTTCGTGAAGAACCAGTGTCATCTACATCTGCAGAACGTGAAGAACCAGTGGTATCTACATCTGCAGAACGTGAAGAACCAGTGGCATCTACATCTGTATTTAAATCAGCGAAAGCCTCCCGTAAACCACGTGACTTGTCTGTGGCCACTCCCACTGAAGCCCGACCCTGTTCCCGACGCCCCCTGTGAAAACAGACGCTGTTCCGTAACTCAAAGACAATCGTGAGCGTTGGTGGCAGGTCTACAATAAACTATACGAGCCGTCGTATCCCCTTCCAGTTATTATTGTGACATTTCACGAGATGAGTGAATTGCAAGTGCAGCGAGGTGCGCCGCCTGCTTGTGCCACAGCCGGGTGATTCTAAACGGGGTGATTCTACACGGGGTGATTCTAGACGGGGTGATTCTTCACGGGGTGATTCTAGACGGGGTGATTCTAGACGGGGTGATTCTACACGGAGCGATTTTAGACGGGGTGATTCTAGACGGGGTGATTCTAGACGGGGTGATTCTAGACGGGGTGATTCTAGACGGGGTGATTCTAGACGGGGTGATTCTAGACGGGGTGATTTTTCACGGGGTGATTCTACACGGGGTGATTCTTCACCGAATGATTCTACACGGGGTGATTCTACACGGGGTGATTCTAGACGGGGTGATTCTAGACGGGGTGATTCCACACGGGGTGATTCCACACGGGGTGATTCTAGACGGGGTGATTCTACACCGAATGATTCTACACGGGGTGATTCTTCACGGGGTGATTCTTCACGGGGTGATTCTTCACGGGGTGATTCCACACGGGGTGTTGTGTGTTCGTGTGTGTGCCCTACGGTTGCAGGCCCATGGGTTAGACTCCCAGTCATGAGCAGGAGGGGGGGGCACACAAAAGAACAGAGACAGAGCAAAGTCGGGCAAAGGAGATTGACACGCCCGCCGAGGTTGTTGAAGAGACACGAGCGGGCAAGACGCCGTTAACGAAAGTGTCTTGGAGGAATAAAAGGCCGAAAGACACACACACACACGGAGAATTGTGTTGAACGCGCACCCCTCGCGTTTGCTGACCAGTCGTCGTTATGACAACAAATGGAAGTGAACTGCAGGAAGCCACTGAAAAAATCGAGGAAGGAGGCTGCAAAGTCTGGCACAAATCATAACCGAATACGTACGCCGAGCACACACACACACACTAACACGGCCTGCAAAGAAACGACGACATATATGAATGTTGAACTTCTTTCGCATCGTACCGAGCCAACCGTGCTAATCGGAGGTGCGGTAACTCAAGAGGCTACATCGAGAGTAGGCGTGAGTGGGTTTAAGAGATTGACTCCGAGGCTGGGTTCTCGGCAGGGGTAATGAAGTCTACCACAGTGGTACCGGCTTCTGGGTGGCCATCGAACAAAGACGTCCACTGCACCGCGCGATTTCAGATGCGCTTCCGCGGCCGTCTGGAACGCTCTTCCTTCCGATATTAGGAAACCAGTGGAGCTATGCACTTTTAAATCTAGATCGAAAACGAATTTCTTTAGAAGCGTTTTGTTTGGCGCGTGTTCTGTTTGTTGTCCCCCCCCCCACCCCACCCCCGCACACTCCGACGATGGTTACGTACGGCGCGAAAGAAGTTCACCGTTACACAAACTCATCCTCGTGGTTACGCGTCGCTTGAGGTGGACGCCCACGACGAGGGAGCACGCGGCGAGAGCTCCGGGGGCCGATCGTGACAGCCGCGAGCCCCTCGGAGAGGCGCGTCGGTGACGCCTTGTGCCGAGATGTGAAAAGCGTTCAATCGACCCCGAGCTGCTGCGGCTGTCCCGCCGTGACCCGGCTCTCATTTGAAAACAACAAAAAGAGAGAGACGTTCGGTTTGAATGAGATTGAAACGATTTCTTATTTTACCAAGTAAGGCCCCACTGAGCTCCGTGGATATTTTTCAGAAGCGACCTGGCGATCTCAACCAAGTGGCTTGGCATGTTTGGCATGTTTCACAGCAGCCAAAAACTCTAAACGCGTGAAGTTGATTCTAAATGTGGAGGGAACAACCGGCGGACCCGGAGAAAAATCCACACGACCACGGGGAGAGAGACATCGCAAACTCCAAACATGCAGCAGCAGCAGCAGGCGTCAGGCTCTCTCCTCAGAGGGTGTTGATGGAGCTTTACTGGTGGTGGTGGTGATGATGACAATGTTGCACAACGGCCCTTGTTTAAATGAATTGAGAGAGTGCAGAAATGGTTTTACCTTCTGCACCAATACGAATGGTCTCTCGCACTTGGCAGGGAGGGCATTCAATATGATTGACTGCGTGTGCGTTTTGGACAGACCCCCCCCCCCCCCGTCTTAAAACATGACTTAGTGGCCAGAGCTAAACAAGTCACGGCTATTTGGATGGTGGTCAGACAGGCCGTGTCACACGGAGCAGGCGAGGGGGGGGGGCATCGCTCGCCTGACGCTCGTGGACCTCAAAATCAGATTTGTTTCTACCGCAGGAGGAATCCGCTGAGCTACAAAGCTCTTTAGCACAGGTGTCGGGGCGGGTGAGGACATTACAACAACAAACAGCACAAACACGCGACACGCGTGCACAGTTTAGGTAAGGTAAGCAAATCACTAAACATTTACAAATACATTTTATTCAAAAAGGCTTTTGGGTTAGATCGCGAAAGTATAAATGTGTCACAACCCTCCACCACCCGACACGGCCAATCAGTAAAAAATGTGTCACATTAACAACACGCCATGAAGTTACTTCTTCACCCCACCGGTGTGTTTGAAGAGTGAATCCACAACATTTAGAATTTGAGTTGTACGACCTTTCGCTGGTAATTACATCCAGCATCTTCGGGCGATTTGCCATAATAGTTTGACTTTTTATTTGACCAGGTAAAGCCCATTGAGCTATCGGCTTATTTTTAAGAAGCGACCTGGCCACAAATGATAGCTCAACCAAGTGGCTTTTCATCATGTGGACGTTTATAGCGGCAGCCGAATACTCTGAACGCGTGCTGCCGATTCTAAATGTAGAGGGATGCGGTGCCGTGGTGACGCCAGTCTTGTGTCTCTGCGTGCCTTAGGGCTGTCATCTATTAATCGGTGAAGACCCATTCTTCACACACCTATTCAATTTGCCGCTTGACGATGCTCTAAAATGCTGTTACTGTGTGTGGATCAAGACCACTGGTCTCAAAGCAATGGCTCAAGACTTTCTCACAGACTGAATGTGAACATCAGCGCGCTACGACACTGAGCTCAATACTGCCTCGAGCTTCATCGCCAAATTACCGCGGCAGCATTTGCTGAAGGCGCGGCGCACTGAGTGACTGCTTGGGGTCACACTCGGGGTCAGGCAGAGGCAGCTGCTTTGTTTCAGACTGCGTGTGGGGGACAGCCTGGTTGGGGAGAAGGGTTCACTGGGGTCACATCTGCAGAGACGACTGCCTCCCTCCGCTCTCACGTCAACTTCGTTATCTGCGAGCCCATCCGATTCCACCCACGCACGCGGGAACGATCCCCTGCGCGCACGTGCGGATGCAGTCGCAGCGACGCTGCTTGTTTGCTACGTACGATGCGAAAGAAGTTCCAACACACACACACACATAGTGAGCGTCTATTAGGAGCCAGCACGGCAGGCGAGGGTGATGTGGCTAGAACTTAAAACCATGCACGACCACCTGTGTCTCCCCAGGTGTTCACGCTTATAAACAGCACACGGTCTTTGAAACTGAAGCTGAGCCGACCCAATTGAAAACTCGAGACGGGTTTAGATACCAAATGATCTCCGACTGGGGACGGCGTCTTGGTGTCATGGTTTAGGACACTGGACCTGCAATGTAGAGGTTTCTGGTTTGATCTGAATCAATGGACACGTTCCTTAAACATCCCAACCCCTCTCCATGTCGTGGTAGAATGTGGGTACAAGTACCCATTTCTTCCAAGACGTCTGATCAACATTGTCGACCAAAAACCCTCTTAGAGGGCTTCTACAGAGCTCCCTCAATTGCGAGGCCCTTCTGCCAGCAATGCTGTGAGCAAGACATTGCAGGGCTGCGCCTTTAACCAATATTTGTTTTTCCTCTAAGCAGATGGTGTGCGTGGTCAGGATATGAATCCAGGTCGCCAAGATTGTAGCAGCGTCTGCGAAACACCGCACAGCCACTCATCACAGAGGTGAGCGAGAGCTTGGAGCCCTTGATGAGAAGTGAGAAGGGCAGCGGGGGGGGGGTCTCGCTTCCTGCCGAGTGTGGAAGTGTTCAATGTTCTCCTCGCTGCGACTGCCTCTTTGTAGATCTGCGTCCTGAAAATATTTCACTTAAAGGCCAAAGACGCAGAGCCGCACGCGGCTCATCGCCAGCTGTTTTTTTCAATCTTGGGCCACGTGATGAGATTTATTTACTGGAATAGAAACGTGACATTGACTAAGGTTTGGTCAAACCAATTATTTTTTTTAGTTTAAACTTCATTTGATTTTACTTATATGTATGGAAATATCGATCAGATAACACGCATCATTTCCCTTGTATTAAATGTCCGGTGTGGTGATGATTGCTGCTGCTGTGGACAATCTCAGAGACTCGATATCAAGATCTGTAGCCGGAGATGGCTGCAGTGCAAACGGCTCATTCAAAATAACAACTGCACCATTAACCGTTGTTCATACGATGCAGTTCTGACTATATTAAAATGTAATAATTGTAACTGAATTAATATATTTGTTTAACTGCATATGCATTTACATGGAACTCATTATATACTCATAATAAACTACTCATTGTTAAACTTCGTAAAAACTGTCCATTTGTGCCAAAGTTCCACAGTGTAAAATGTAATCTGCAACTATAATTTAATATTCTTTGGGTCTTTTGGTAAAGTCACGTAGATAGGTTCAAATTAATGAAAATAAAATAAACAAAAAAAGAGGCTCTTTTTTACTCCTGATGATGATCGCTTGTGTTGTGATCAAAACGTCGTAGTTTTATGTTTATTTTATTTTCATTAATCTGAACCTATCTACGTGACTTTACCGAAAGACCCAAAGAATATGAATTCCTGCATTCACGAAAGCTTTAAGTCAAGATGTAATTTGATATTCAAGCCGACCTAATGGATACTGCGTAGATGAGAACCACATGGTAGGGCAGGCAATGCACTGCCATATAGACACAACGGACACGAGGAAGGCCACGAAAGAATTGGAGAGATACAATCAACGATTTAAAGGTACTTGGAACACCATGGGATGGGGTGGCTCAGCTGGCCGATGGCCAGTCAAGGCCCCCATATGCTGCTCCATCACGCAAACGACTAAGGTTTAAAGCCCTTCATGTCTTTTTTCTCAATAAAGGAGCGTTGCTTATTTCGTTTTATTAGACGAATGCAGAATGTCGTCTCATTATCAGTCAATGCTCAGTGCGGCTATCTCCAGCGTCCCAATGCTGCTCTGTGCAATCTCTCCCCCCCCCCCCCACGTTCAGGTCTGACGCATTCACCACCACTGATGGGGGGGGGGGTGACGCCGGTTCATTCGGTGTGCTCGTCGTATCACGCAACAGCCAGTGGAAGGAGGAGGGTGCGCATGGGAAGAGAGAGGAACCACAGATGCAGCGGGCGTGATGGAGAGGGAAGCAGCGTGGGGGCATTCGGAGGGGAACGGGGAGAGCGAGTGTTGATGATCGAGGCGGATGGATGAGCAAGCGAGGCAGGGGTGACGACTGCCATCGCCTCTTATCCCAGCATCTACAGCAGCGGACGCTCGCCATAAACTGTGATGGAATGATTGGGTAAACAGCTCGGACGTTAAGAATAAAGCACAAGAAATTGTGGACCTATACAAAAAGGGGAAGTTGTGATAGATGGAGCGTTTGAGCAGGACGGGGTGGGGGGGGTAGCAGAACAGGCATTGGAGTGGCACCCTGAGGATGCTGACCAAGTATAAGTCTTAATGCAAGGGAGTGGTGGTCATGAAACTAAGCTTAGACCTCGGATAAAAAGTCTCTGAAGTTAAGCAGCTGCCGGACCTCGCTAGAAGGTTGGAATCGACTTCAAAGTGCTGGCATGAACAGCACTGGATGTAAAGACCCCTTTATCACTGTGAAGAGCTCTTCCTATGTTCGCTTGTCAATCACAGGCAACACCAATGACGCTGGCGTTGATATAGCTGCAGAGGAAGCTCTCAAAATGAATCCTGTCTTGCTCGAGCGGATGTCTGTGCACCAGGGTGCACGCATGCATGAGAAACAAAACATCTCAATTCATGTTACATCACAAAGCAATTTCCTTATTTGCACAAGTTTATGTACAGAAATATTTCAAACAAATCAAGATATCTGTAAAACGAAATGGTAAACCACGTAAAAAAACATGAATTGCAACAAGGTACTGTTTGCATAATTTCCTCTGTAAAACATGTGGCTTACATGCTCAATGCCAAGTTGGACTGTTACATACATAACACGACACAGTAAAACACAGCTGGCTGCAATATTGCAAATATTACAATACAGCCAAGTAAGAAATAACATTTCTATCTTGCCAAATAAACATTACAGCATACAATGCCAAATCCTACATCTCACAGCTGGGGCCAGATTGGTTCCGGAGCATTACGAAGTTTGCATCAGATATTTTGTGGACAAATGTATCATTATTAGACTTTTGCACTCACGATAATTAACGCGGGCGTTCTATCATACACTTAGAGGCTGACTTGTTTGCTCAAGAATGACGCACGTCTTTGTACTTGGTTCAATGAGTCAATATAAAAGTCAGATGCGAATCTTAGTCCGGATGTACATTTTCTCTCGGCAGCTGCTCTCGTTTTTGAAAATAAAAATATGGTCAAGTCCTCGCGTACGACCCGATGTCTTGTTCCGCCACTTAACAAAGTTGACGGTGGTGAAAGCTTGAAGTTCAGCGATGTGCGAGCGACGTGAATTCACCGCGTGCCCAACAAAACTGTAGTTTCTGTTGCGTGTAAAACACCACGAGCTGAAACAATAAATCACCACGACATCAACGGGGCAACGCCCTTTCAGTGAAACCTAGGAAAATAAATATTTCCAATGTAAATATCGGACGTGTTCAAATCTTCCGGGGACTTACATGGCCCCCTTTTTTTGTTGTAGGACATTTTTAACATCTGAAAGTTACAGACCACTGCTGATGTCCAATGGGCTTCGGGGCTATACAGTGTTTGCCTTCAAATATGACCGGTTTATACAGAAACCCACTGCAAGCTCTGGAAGAGGCGCCCCATTCTGCGGATTTCCAGACACCCGAGTCTCTGCCCATTAGCTCGCATTGTGGGCTATACAAACAGCTACAGCATAGAACGGTAGAATAGTTTTAGAAGCAGCTAGTGTCAAGGGCGATAGCAACTCATACATACACTTCTCTGCTGCAAAAGGCGCAAATAAAATGTCAAATAAATATGGACTGTTTCAATACTTGTGTGTTTTTTTAACTTATTGCTGTTGGTGACACTCCCATACAGGTAGAAAAGGGCCAATAGTTGGTCTCAAATTTAAAATAAATGTGTGAACAAAAATACAGGGCTTTAAACGCAACCTCAAATAAGACCAAAAAACTTGCGACTGTTATTTCTATCCCTCGGTGGCTGCTGTGTTTTTAAAGTTACATTTTATATTCCCCAGTAGGATGAAAGTAACCCAGTACAAAAAAAAAGTTGCTTTGATCAGTGGAAAGCGTTCACTCCATAGAATTTCTCGGAAGTCCTTACGCCGCTTTAGAACCGATTTTTTTTTTTAAATCTGCCACCACAGGTTTAAATGTATGCACATGCACAAAGAACACTGTTGTATCATTAAGATTTACAGTGCCGCAAAGTATCGTCAAACCCAAATTAACACAGCTATTAGTTGCAGCTTAATATCGCTCTAGCTTTACGTATTCCCATATCCCCGCTAGCGCACAGCTCCATCTGGGCAAGCGGCCACGTTGTTCTAACCCCCTTCCCACTCCGCACCGGTCGACAACCGCCCACCACCCCACCCCCGCCGCTGCCACGCACTTTTCCCGAGAGCGTGACACTGAGCAGGCCCCGCGGCAGCTGTGACGCACGCAGGGAGGGAGGGCGGGGGAGGGAAGGGGAGCGAAGCGAGGGCCCCCCTCCACCTAACGCAGCAGCCTCCACACAAAGATCTCATTGTGTGCGGCGCTGCCGAGAACGCTTCCGGACGGCGAGAAGCGAATGACGTGCGGCTCGTCGCTGTGCGTGCCCGCGTCCCGCAGCGTCCCTCCCTCCGGCGCCATCAGCATCAGGGCCCTCTCTGCACGTGGCACAAATAAATAGGGGGGGGGGGGGTACACATTTATCAATACATTTGATAGGCACACAAGCACTGCCGTGTGCGGAAAGCATACATCTCAAAGCTGGATGACGAAGATCCTTGAAGGCGTGCCCAGGAAAGCGGCTTCCGACACGAGCCAATCTGCAGTCATCAGCTTTGTTGGAGAAGGAATAATTTCCACGTTTCATGTGCCTCGGAGTGCCATGTTACGTAATTCATACCACGCTTGGTAAAAGTTTGAAAATGACAAAACAAGGCGTTTGTTCTCCACGCACCAACATAGCCATCTGTGTGCATTCGCCGAGGTTGCTGTGTGTCAGGATCCCGCATTTAACAAAGTTATTATCCCGTCCTTTTGGTGGTTTGTGGTCAATCAAATTAAATATATAAACAGACAATGGTTTGTTTAACATCCAAAAACTAAAATAAACTTCATACAACAGCCAATGGGCCCTCTGGACACATGTAGCAGTAATTATTTCCTTCGCCAATTGCAATGAGCGACGCGTGAGCTTCGTGACTCTGCGGTCTCTGCCGGCCACGATTAACCACGCCGGACGGTTCGAGAGCGGCCGTGCCGGTCCCACCTGTGGAGCCGAGAGCCAGGTGGTCCCCACTGGGAGCAAGGCTGAGGCAAGTTGTGTGGCCCTGCACAGGGATCCGGCGTGTGACCTGCGAGAAGAAAACCAGGGGAATTGGCATGAGCACACGCAGCAATGACAACAAATCAAAGATGCCATACCGCCTTTAACACACTATTGGCGCATGTGCTGTTAGCAAACGCCTATTAAGGCCGACACAGCACACGAGGGAAAGGGTGGCCAGTACCATGCACTGCTGAGTCGACCTAGGGAAGGCCCAGGACCGGTTAAAATATTCACCAGTGCATTGGTCATGAGCGGGAAATGAACTCGAATCACTGAGTTTACAGCGCAGTAAGCTAACCAATGCACTACACCTTCCCATACAAACAAAAAATACAGAAAAAGACCCCGTGTAGCCTTAACAGACTGTTGGGGCAAGTGCTGTTTTAAGGCCGGCACGGCACACGAGGGGGTGGGTGGCCTGCACCATGCCCTTTGTCCCCCATGTGGCGATGTTTTTACACCGCACAAGGTACTCATTTGAGGGTGAGTCGACCTAGGGGAGGCCCAAAACCGGTTCTGATAATCGTCGTGAGCGGGAATCGAACTCGGGTCGACGGGCTCGAAGCGTCGCGCACTAACCGCAGCACTACCGCTCCCCGCTTTGTCCCCATACACTCACACACACATGCACACACATGCGCACACAAACACAGACACACCGTGAGAATGGGCATCGACACACACGCGCACGCACAGACACCATGAGCTGGTTTTACTCCGGGCGTCCCCGGGGAGTGGAGGGCTTGACTCGGGGTGTGGGGGTGTCACATGAGATGGTATCGTGGTGACATCCTTCCGACGCAAAAAAATAAAAACCCACATGCACGATTGGGTTGGTTTCTTTTGCAGATTTAGATAAGTGAATACAATTTCCTTTATTTAAAACTGCGGAGAGTTAAGGAGGGTTGGGTGTTGGAAGCACGGAAGTCCAGATCAATAATTATTCAAGGAAATGGGGGCTTGGGCATGGAAAGTTTGAAAAATGCTGTCCCAGCTCACATTTTCAACCAGTAGGCTGGCCTGGACTGTAATGGGAAATATAATTTTAAACTTTTTTTGCAATAACATCTCTCACTTAAAACTCATAAACAATGGGGAAAATTAAACACAATTAAAGACCGGCACTGGCTCAAGTCACTGAATCTAGCGATGAAAGTAAGCTTTGTTTAAAATTCACACAGGAACATATCTAAACCACTTCCATCTGTCCTGTACACAAACGATCGTTCCAAAGGAAGCAATGCTTGTAAAACGTTACAATTTGAATGCGTTTCGCACCGGCGAACACATGCAAAATGTAACCAAAAACAAATATCACCCGCAAGGGTCTGGATGTTATTAAAAATCAGCACGCAAGTAAATCAAGTCCACACTCAAAAGTTTTGGATGAGAATAAAAGCCCATCTGCAGAAACTTTAGCCGCAATGCGTTCCACCCTAGCTTGAGAACTACACCCCACGCCCCCCCCCCCCTCAAGAAACAATAGCAATCTACCCTCGCAGCCCAGCCGGCAGCTAGACCCAGGGGCGGACGCAGCGCCGGCAAGCCGCCCGGTTGGACTCGTGGCGTCAACTCGGAGTGGATGAGAGCACAACCTTGGATTGACTCCACCAAGACGGGGGGACCTCCCCTCCCAGCGGACAAAATCCGGGTGGCGTCACCGCTGGACGAAGCACCCCCCGGAGGCCATCACGCGCCGTGCGGCACGCAAGCGCATTTCCCACGCAGCAGCAGCGGCAGCGCTCGGTGATTTACCGTCCATAATCAGGCTCTGCCGTTGTTCGCTCTGACCATGTGGTTGTGATTTTGGCGCCCGGCCCCGCCGGTGCACCCTGGGGTTCAGAGGGGGTCCGCCTACATGGCGCGCAAGAGTCCGACAACAGGGATCGTCGTCGTCGTCGTCGCTCTCACAAGCGTACATGGAGGGCCGTTGTTGTGAAACATCCCGACGCCACTTAATGGCATCAACCCCACCCACCCGCCCGCCCGCTCATCCGCCCGGTCGACCGGCACATGATTCCCATTATTAAAGAAACGTGTGCGAATAGAAAATTTGGTTTGGCATTAATGCTCTCCATTGTGCATTCAATTTGCATGGGTTTAAAAGCTATCGTTGCAGAGGTTTGAAAATGCACAGAGCCTGCTACTTTGCCGGGGAAAGTGGTGACTAATATTCCGCGCTTCAACGTGTGTCACGACAGGCATTGTACGAATTTTCCCTGTGCACGTGCTGCCATTCGCAAAGTTGTGACATTGTAATCATGTGTTACTGTGTGTGTGTGACGGCAAGCATCTTTTGATGTCTCTTTAGAAAAAGAATCCCAATTATTTAAAAAAATACGTGAGTGACGTATTTTTCACTGCGACACCTTTATCACAGGGTAAAGACTACACCATTCTTTATTATGCTGGTGAATATCGGTCGTGGTGACCAATCATTTGAGCAAAGAGCATCACATGAAGAGTGGAACTATAGAGAGACAAAATTTGCATATGATCGTGACTGCGTGACTGATGTAAATTCTAAACATGTTCCTGAATGGTTAGGAAGCTGAAATTTGGCACAGATATTGTTGAGCATGTACTGAAAATATATAAATCTAAAACGCGTGAAAAGAAAATGCAGGCCTCCAAAGATTATGGCTTGAAGATTGATTGCATTTACTTACCGGGCAGGCTCAGCTCACATTCTCAACTGCTTAAAGGCAGCGCTAAACACTTTAAAATATGATCCCCAATGCCACCAACAAAACCAAGGGATTCGCCTTCTGTCGAGCGCGACGCCGAAGCTGACACGAAGGTGGGCACTGCCCCCAACACCGTCACGAGCGTACGGCATACATTGTTGAGGCTTTCCCGAGAAACTCTTTGACCTGTCACCCACTGACCTGGCGTAGGGTCAGGCTGTAAAAGACGACGTCCGTCTCCAAGTCGAATCCCGTGTGCGCCACAGTGGTCGGGTCGCCCGGACAAATGAGCACGCTGCACCGCGGGAGTCTCCCGCTCGGCTTCTCTTCCTGGTATCGAAAATCAAAACGCGCTTTTTATTGTCTCGTTAAAACCGATGTCGAGCTCAGAAAACACGGGGTTCTTTTTTACGTAACCCAATGCACGTGTGTCGGCAGGCTCGGAGATTTTCCTCGCAGCCCGTTGTGCATCGCAAGGAGGCGGCTGTTAAATTTCCACAAAATTGCAAGCAAAGGAAAAAAATGAATAAATCGTTCAATTAACGTTAATGGAGTCAAGTGACCCAGGTTCTCTGAACCTTCGGCAGTGACTCATGCGCTGCACATTGTGTGGTGAGTGGAACAATACAATGAACCCCCTTGACTAGCCGGTATTATCTTTTACCGTGTGCAATTTGTAAATGCTTTTCATTTTGGACATGCATTACTAAGCAGCGATGGCCTGGAGGAAACACAAGTGGTTTGTTTAGTGTATTAAATTGCCAGAGGTCCCCACCCTCCTCCCACTGCTAACAAACATGTTTTCTTGTCCGAGGCAGACAATAAGAGCGGTGAGTGCTGGAGAAAAAAAATAATCAATTTGTCTTTGAATGCTCCGCACTGCAATTCCATGAGAGACGTGAAGCGGCGTGCTTTTGGCGGCGGGATTGTGCACACGGCCGATTGAAAAGCTGTGCCCCTGCCTGTGCCTTGCATATGTGAAGCCTCCTCCTCGGTTCTCCAAACACAACGTGCAATACAACGCTGGCAACACTCCAAAACGAGCTTCACTCTTTGTTTAAATAAACAAACCCGCCAGCCAGTGAAACTCCTTAGCATGCACACACAAAACTAAAGCCAGATTGGGTTTTGACATTTTTCTCTTTCTTTAAGCCAACTAGACTCATAAGCAAAAACTCAAGGGACGTGCAATGCATTGTGGGACACCAAGAACAGTGGTGACGCGAATCGCTCAACGCCTCCGTTCCAAACGCAAACGATCAAAGACGTGATCTTCACGGCAGCGTGACACGTGTCGTGTTGCATTTGCGTCTGTGAACATCTTAAGGGGGCTCTCACCTGCTGTTCACATGGACTCTGGAAGGTGAGCCAGTCCACCAGATTGCACTCGTCTTTAGGCCAATCGGCTTTCCAGATACTGATCCGCCGATCCAGACTGGCGGCCAACCACAGGTCGCGACCTTTAGGGCTGGCCTGCTGACATTGGCAACGTTAATGATCACACCGTACATTTGTCGAAGCACTCATTGCAATTTGTTCTCCAATCCTTTTTTGTTCGGAGGATGAGCATGTGTTGGTTAATTTCGTATGAGTGAGAACGCAAGCAGTGGCGGTAGTCCTTTATAGCACGGTGAGAGATCATCGAGACCAAAAGCCTCTTTTTAAAGAGAGACCTGGGTCGAACATAAACAAGCAAGAAATATCATTCAGATTATTGGATTCTATAACGCATTCTCAACTGTTTAATGAGCAATAACACTATGTTCCAAGCCACAAACCAAGATGACGACACACAGCGCATGAGGTGCGATGTTGCGTGTGCCACTAATGCCACTGGGATGGAGAGGTGAGGCATGGAAGTAATGACGTCGTCGCCTTAGCCGGGTTTGAGCGCTGATTCTTATGGCCAATTTTTGGTAAAACCCGTTGACCAATTTGGCCAGTTTTTCTTGGTTAAATGCCTAATGGCAACACGACTTCATGCTAACATTAATTTTTTTATTGGATGATCTGTATGAGAGTTATTGTGAACTCTCCATTAGAGATAAAAGCCAGACAGAAGTGCAGAGCTAATGCATTCATGCTTTCGATGTTAGCTTGAACGTGTTAAAAGAAAAATACAAAGTCCAAAACGAAGGCTAATAATACAATAGCTGAAGATTAAAGCCTACTTTAAAAGTTATTAATAACAGATTCATTATTGGTAAAACATAAGAAAAACGTTGATGATAATTTAGTATAAAAAAAAACCGAGTAATTTGAATTACATAAAGAAATGCATTCACACCCTCCAAACAAAGAATCTGGAAGTTCAGTGAAGACCAACTGTTCCAGAATAGTTTCTAAATATAGTGCAGACAGGATAATGTTCCATGTGCGGAAGGCATCAAACACAACAGAGGATTTTCCATATTCAGTTCTGCGACTTTAGGGACACGGACAAAGAACTGCGTGGCAACATCTTTTGTCGGTGAACAATACGGCATATATGATACAGGTTTTTCTGGGTTAGATCGTGTAAATATTTATGCGAACAAACCCAAAAAACCTGAGCAACAGCGTGAATATTTACGCGATCTAACCCAAAAAACCTGTATTATAGATATTGGTCGCAAAAGCCTACGTGTTAATACGTGAAATATCAGTAATTATTTTTATAATTCAAATATGCTAGCTTCATTCACCTGCCAAAGCAGTGAAGTATGACTAAATAACTCCCACGGGAAGGGAGGCCTTCCTTCAGCTTGTGCACTGACAAAAATGTGCTGAACATGGACACACTCGGCAACATGTCGCTCATTCGTAAGGAGACCCTGCGCCCTCCAGAGGTTGGGCTTAGAGATTACACGTAACTTTGCACAAATAAATCACGACTGCCAAACAGCAGCGAACCAAGTGACATGCAAGTGACACATCACTTAACAGCCGTGAGCAAGCAGGTGAGACGCCCGGGGGATTCCATCCAGAGCAATAGACACAAAGGCACCTTGAAAACTCCTTCCTGTAAACTTCTCTCTGACGGCACGCATACACGTACGTGTGCGGGCGCGCACTGCAGGCTGCAGATCGGCGAGGAGGCGTGCTGACTCAGCATGCGAAACGTGAGGCCCGTGCGCACGCTGTTGAGAGCGACGCGGCCGTCCGCCCCACCAGTCAGCATCACCTCGCCTGTCAAGGAAAACATTATTCAGAGCACCGCCAACATAAACGGTTAAACAATGCGATTTAGTCATTCGGGTAAGAGCAAATGCACACAAAATGTCATTTATCAAGGAAAGCCTCACTTCATCTCAACGTAATATTTTTCAGAAGGGTCTTGCATTTGAATCCATGATAATTTCATTAACGAGTGTTCTGTACGTTCGAAGAAACTATAGCATTCAGAGAAAACACACGCAAAATGAGGGGCCAACTCTGCTGTAATGTCACATCCCAGCCTCCTTACAGACTAATCTGTTTGGAAGTTCACAAATGTGATCCAGCAACACATCGTTTGCCTCCAAAGAGAGGGATTAGAGGCATGAGCCACTATACTGTATCATGAAAATAATGTCTTTTATATAGTGCTCTCTACACAGGGGCACACGATAAGGGACTTACACCGCACTGCATCTCAAACACTTCAAAGGGCATCCCCAGTGGCAGCTGTCCCTCTGCGGCACATGGTGACTCAGCACCTGGCCTGAAAGCGCGCATTAGCCTGCCGGTAAGGGCCAAAGATTGCAACATGAAAGCCTATTTGAGTATTTTGCTGACCAAATGGGGATTATTTAGGCAAGCGTCCAACAATTGCGCCAGTGAATTGTGCCACGGCGCTCAGCTCAAAACACAATCAACGCGAGGCTCCCTCACCGTCGGAAGAGAACGCAACGCAGCGGATGGCGGCGCCGTGCGGCTGCAGCTTGTGCAGTGTCCGTGCGGACGCCACGCCAAATAGACGAAGTGTCCCGTCACCGAACCCGGCAGCCACCTGCGAAGGAGCCGCGCCGGTGGGGCGCCACGCCACGCACGTGCAGCTCTAGACAGTGAGACATCGCGCAGGGTCAGCGACTGCTAAGCACAAGCGGGTTATGACATTTTGGGTCGTGGCCTTTCTTCATGTGCTATGAAGATAAGCAATTGCCCCGTAACGTTGCCTGCATTTTTTGTATGTATGTTTCACTTTATTCACATTGTACATAGCCAACCGTGCTAATCCTAGGTGTGGGGGAAGGACAACTAAACACAAAAAGGTAGTGTCATTGACGAATGTGTTGAGTTCTTTTGTTATTTGTGCACTGCATCACCCAACAATATGCTTGTCCTTTGAGTGTATTTACGCACAATGCATTTTTTTAAGTTGAATAAACTGAAATAGAAAATGACCCAGGGCCACGGTGGGCAGTGTGCCCGAGACGTGGTCACGCACCCGGTGCAGAGTCTGGAACTGCACGGCCAGCTCCATCCCGGGCACGGACCACACCCTCAGCAGCCCGTCCTCCGAGCCGCTGGCCAGCTGGCTCCCATCGGGGCTGAAGGCGATGTCGTTCACCTGGGGCAACATCACAGTTGCAATGTGAGGTCGCGTGAATCCACACCGGGGACTTTGACACTCCCCAGGAAAATATTTCAAATTCATTGATATCAATATTACAGTTTTGTCTTCAGTAGGGCTTTAACACGCAGTAGAAAGTATTTATCATCATCAGCCATGATCTATCCACTGCTGGACGAAGGCCTCCTCAAGCCATCACAGTCTCTCAAGGTAGTGGAGGGGAGTTAATCAGCAACGTGTATACCTTCATGTCCAGGTGAGTAACCTCATGGTGAATATCTGAAATGCTGGCATCGAGTGAGCGAAGCGGGCAAGTGGCGTTACCACACGGTTCATGGTTTGAAATCGGTGATGGCAATTGCGCTGTGGCCTTTTATCGTCCTCTGGTGCAGGAGATAGCCGCATCCGCCTGATGCGGTAAAATGTATCGGACACCCGCGCTTTCTCGGCGCTCTGCTCACGAGCTCTGAGCCCCCCCCCCGCCCCCCCGCCACCGCCAGGCACCTGCCTTGCCGTGATGGCCGCTGACGAGCCGCACGCTGGCGCGCTCCGTCCAGTTGATGTACCACAGCGTGCCGGCGGCCGTGCCCACAATCCCCATCTCCATGACATCATCGAAGGCGGCGCTCACCACGGCGCCATCCAGCACCATCTCCCCCTCCATGGACACGAGCTCGCTGGCGGTGATGCAGCAGAGAAGGACGCAGCGAGGGTGAGGGTGGAGCCACTGCCAGCACTCGCAGTTTTACCATTTAAACAAATCCCATGTGTATTTTGTGAACCAGAAACAAATGCTTAAGAGAAATGTATAACACAAATAGACCAGTGTAATGAATATCTAAAAGTCTAAATATATTTTAAAAAGTGAAGTCAAAATGGCTTCATGTTCAAACAAGAATATGGCAGTATTCATCTCCTGTACACAGCTCTGAGCCACTCATGGACATAACACTCACATGGCATGGCATTGTGAGCTGGATGCAAGGACTAAAGTGACACTCAACTGCATATACAGTATATAAACTATACAAACACTGAACAATACAATCCCATAAGGAGGTCATTCACAAAGCTCCATCAACTAATTGATTTAGCCGGGCGGGTGTAGCGCACACCCGTAATCCAGCACTGTGACAAGGGTTGGTGGGTCACACAAACTCCCTTCACGTGGGCGTCGCGGTGCCATACCCTGGCTTGCCAGAAGGCAGTACAGCAATGTATGGACTAATATCATCTGTTCCTTCTCACATGCGTGGATGTTCTCCGGGTTCTCCGGTTTTCTCCGACATGTATTAACACTCGCTGAGAAAGATCTTAATATGTAGAGGACTACAATGGATCACCACCTAGCTGCCTTCCAACTTGCCTATGGCACATCAGCTATTGCGGAACACAATTTGCATGAACGACGCTATGTAAAAATAAACATTATTTGTATAATTATTATTATTTACACGAAGATGCAGTGCCTTGTCCAGTTTTAACGATGGGTCCAGGTCTGCATGAGGATGAGAGAGATGATGCCAGCCACGAGCTCGGACACAAGCCGGAATGTGCGGACGAGGCGACGGTGCGTGCCGTACCTCTCTCTCACGCCGCCCTCCATCGTGTGGCTCACATTCTCCACGCACCACAGGCGGATCCTTTTGCTGCTGCTACCACTCAGCAGCCGGTTTCCATGGCAGCAGAGCACACCTAGGTGCAATTATGAACGTGTCAGTGGTTAGGTTGTGCTCGTACAATCAACAAAATTGTGCGCCGACAAATGAGTTCGAGTTTTTGTTATTCGTCATATCAGAGTTAATGTTCATGCTCAAGAGGCTCATTTGGAAACAGACAGAAGAGAAAAGTCTGATCAAAATGTACGCGTTACTTAAACCCCATTGGCATTGTTTAACATCATGCCGCTATTGAATTTCTGAAATGCAAAAAAGGCCTAAATGAAACACGGGACCACTGTGCGGCCCGGCACGCCGTACCGATGTCTGCCGTGTCTGCGTCCCACGAGAGGAGGCAGCGCCGGCGGTCTGCGTCCCACGCTGCCAGGCGGCCACACGCGGACGCCGTGAAGAGCAGCGAGTCGGGCCCCATTACAGCCGCGCTCAGCTCGCTCGCCCCGGCATCGTTGGGCAGAGGGGCCGCACTCAGCTGATCGGACCGGAGAGCAAAGTTACATCACCAGAGATGTACTGCAAGATATCATGTAACTATCAACACTGCCACTAGATGCTCATATCAGATCCAGTTAACGGGAGGAGGCCCCTCATTCAGGATTGAATATGGATTTGAACTCAGGTGGTGGAGAAATGCATAGGGTGCCAGCCACCCAATTAAATACCTTCATCCACTGTACAAAAGTAAAAAATCACAGTGGAATTAAATTACAAAACAGCGCAAAGACACGTTAAGTCTCTGTGAATTCGCATTTGCAAACATCAGGTGTATCCCGTCGAGGGTCAATGGAGGAAAACGCCATTCACCTGCAGAATCGTCTTCTCTCCGAGATTTTGTGCTCGGCAGAAAGCGATAGCGCCACTGCCCACGCACACGAACGCTCCCGCGGCCGAGGGGTCGGGGCACACGTCGTTAATTGGGAACAGGGCGCGTGTCGCGGCAATGACGGCGTACGTTCTGGTGTCCCACAGCACCACCATCCTCTCCCGGTAGTCCCCTGGAATGAAATCGATGGCTTTCAATCCCTGCTGGCGGCAGCAGCGGCAAATTGGGCAAGAGCACCTCACCAAGGCCACAAAAATATGACTCGCCGAATGGACTGGTCCCGCCCAGCTTGTGCACATTGAAATGTAAACAACGAAGAGAGCAGCAGTGGAGACTCACCCACGGACAGGAGGACGCTGTTGTCGGCTGAGAATGCCATGGCCTGCACCTCGTGCCTGTGACGAGACAACACCCGCTCGCAGGACCCCCGGCGGGCGTCCCACACGCAAATCTGGCTGCCGGTGTCGCCGCGCCCGCCCGAGGCTGATGCAAGAGCCTGGCAAACAATGTTCTTGTTATTTTAATCCGTAATAGATTTTTTGTCAGTCACGATTCTGACTTCCTGGATTGTTATTCTGACTTGAAGTTGAAACGAAATGCCGCATCTCATTACTACATTTAGGAATAGTTCGACAACTTACCGATGAACTGCAGAAATAGTAATTGGTGCGTTAAACGCTTGTACCCAAGATAATTAATTTGTTGTTCTGTGTCAGGTGGTGGAGGGTCTTAACGACAAATATTACATGGCTGAACCCAAAAACCCTATTATGAATCGTAATATTGGCTACAAAAGTTTTATTGTCATTTTTTCGACAGTATGCTTAAGAAACTTTTGTTGTGATTCACACGTGTTGGAGTCGCAAGGTTTGGCATTGCCAAAAATACTTAAAGAGCGACCCAAGGCACCAAATCAAGTGGCAGGGTGGCTCAGTGATAACACTCGTGCCTAACATCAAGGAGGGCCTGGGCTCGATTCCCGACTCAGTAGCATTGCTGCGTGGGGTTTGTATGTTCCCCCATATTCTGCATGGGCTCCTCTGCGTTCTCCGGTTTCCTACCATAGCTAAAAAAACATACACTGTAACTGGAATTGGCCAAATATCCCAATGCTGGCAGCAGACTCAGTGAGGCTTTCCTGGGTAAACAAGTGTAAATAAATAACAGAGCCACCACCCCAAGGGTGGTTCCTCGTTCGCGAGAGACAAACCTCTGCGTCGTGGGATGAGGCGAGCGTGGAGATCTCCTCGGTGTGGGCCTGGAGGTGTCTCTGCGCACCCGTGTGCAGGTCCTCCAGCACCAGCAAGCTACCGCACGTGTACGCAAACAATCCTACAGGCAGCAGCAAATGGTCTGTTGATTGCACTGGGGCACGGCGAGCACTCGGCATGTTTGATGCCCAAAATGATGGGGGCATTGCTAACAAAACAAATGCATAATAATAACAAGGAATCTGTATATAAGCAGGCGACGGTGTCAATGAAATGTACCAGCGAGCTGGGTACATTAGAGATACAATATAAAATGGGAAAACTGTTCTGCAAAACAAATACTGTCCAAATTGTGTACGAGTATAAAGACTACAACTGATAACTATAATTAAGCCTCGCGCCGAGTGTTGAAACTCTTCTTCAGGAGACTCTTGTTTTCGGATGTTTGGCCAATTCTATAATCAAGAATGTTCGCACGAGGGAGAGAACTGGAGGGCACAGAGGAGACCCACACATGCGAGGGGATAGCACTCGATGCTCCTCAAAGTTTTTGAGTTTCACAACTCCGTGATCCACAAAGCTTCGGCTCCAAAGTGCTGGATTACCAGCGTGCCTCTGAAAAAGGCCAAACAGCTTTTTGCTAAACGAATATATTAAATAAAAACCCAAAGCAGCAAGCGAAAAAAACCAAAAGGATACAACCAACATGCATCAGTACCTGAATCTGGATTCCAGATCACATTTCCCCGAGCGTTGCCATTGAATCCCACGACCATGGACAATCGCAGCAACGCCCCGCCCGTCGCTCCACGCCTCCGCTGTGACGACACAAAACGACACGCACCATGAGCCTTGACTATGATGTAAGGAAAGCCTTGTGGTCTGTACTCACAGCATGTTATACACCCAGTACCTTGGAAGGAGCCGATGTTTTCAAGTGAGGAACAAAGTGCCTGTAGGACTTTGGTTGGCCACAGGAGGCAGGCATATGTTCATCTCCATCAGTGGCTCCTGCAAAGCAGTTAAAATTTGACAAACAATCATTGCATTACAAGGTGAAGATGACTCAACTTTTTGGTAATTTCATACACTCTGAAAGAGGCAATTCTGCACTCTCGTGCAGTGAGGTGGTGTCCCATCACGACCGATGAACACAAACTTAAAAAGGACCCAGAGTGTGCTGTTAATGGCCCTCTGTGTGAAAACTTACTCTCCATGATGTTCACTTCTTGGTCATCGTATTTCTCTCTGGCCTGCAGGAGGGAGGAGATATCCCTGCGGCTTGGGATGTTATCTTCAATAACCACGGCGCGGTCGGATAGGCCGCCCAGGCCGGTTCCCTCCCGCACTCTGCCGGGACTGTCCCCTGGGAGGGAAGATATAATCGCCAAGCTGTCGTTCAAAATCTGCCCGCGTCTACGATCGCATCAGCGCTTTTCAGATCACACGATGCTTATCGGCACGCGGCGTAAGACTGCTGACGTGCACTGTCAGGCATGTCCAAACAACCCTTGCCAAAGCATTTCATGGAACACTGTGGAAATTACAAAACATCCCAAATCAGGCCCATCGTGAAAAAGCCTTGAGACTCAGTGAGGTTTTTTTAGTTCAAGGGCATTATTATGATCACCAATAAAATGTTAACCCTCCACACTGATGCAATTCTGTAATACGATGAACTGCTACAATAAATGGTGGAAAAAAATGTTATTGTTACTAAGTTGTAATCGTCATCATCATACCAGTGTGAGCCAAGGGGCTGATGCCAGTCATGTCCAAGCGATGGGGCGAGGAGGGGATGGGCGTGTGGGGCTGGGAGTCTCCGCCGCGCGCTCCGCTGTCCCCCATTGCGAATCCCACGTGATCCCCTGCAATGACAAACACTTAGCACGGTCCAGGCTCTACACAGCACACCCCAGGGTGGCACCGGAGTAGACGCTGCAAGTTACTCTCCCAAAAACCTCTGAGCTGTATTTACAACTGGTTAGTAAAAATGCAATGCAGAATGACAGTGTTATTAAAAAAAAAATTCCACCCCCATAATCATATTTCAAGTTATTTTTGGCATTATCTTATCAGAAAATTATCTTTCAATGAGGAACTCTTGCGAATAGTGCAACCACAGAATTGCTGCTTTGGTCTCTTTGTCTTGCTTCTTATCCGTACTAGATTTGGCATGATGTGAGATGTTGCATGGCTGATATTCAAAATTAAGCAAATAAACTAAAAATATAAATTTTGCACCAGCTGAGACCATCAACTCTGTATCTACACGAGGCAATTTGGTTTAATCACAGGTGCCTAAAACGTGGATTCAAACTCCGAATCTCCCAAAATTGCTGGCCAAAATCTCAGACCAGCTATGACACTGTATTAACCCCCTGAGACGCATGGCTACCTCCTGCGTCTTTTGACTGCTAAGCATCATGCATTTCTTTTGACCATCGGGGATGAAACATGACTCACCGGGAGACCACATCAGCAACGGATGGTCAGTCCTTCCACTGCAATAGCAGAAAAAGTGTATTAATGGAGACATAAAGCGACAGAAATGTACACGCATGGTCCAAGCAGGCGTAATCCTCACCAACTTGAAATTAAATGTGTACAGGACAAATCAAAGCCATAACTTCTACACTGCATCAATTTATTCCAATTAAATATGTTTTTATTATTCTACAGAGGCTAGGTACAATGCGAACTGAAGTTCACTTGTCTGTTTCAGAATTCGTGTGTCGTACGTAGCGATGGTCAGATCTAGAAGACGTCCCATCCGACGCCATTCCTGGTGAGTACACAGCTACTGAGAACTGTGGACGGTAGTTTAAGTGGGTCGGTCAAGGGTGGAGGGGTAGTGTGACAATACTTCATCACATTAGTCAGTGCGGGTTGGAGAAAAAATCTAATTTTGTCTCGCCTCTCGTTACGTACCTGATTGGTATGGGTGTCCCTCTACAGGATATCTACTCAAACTCTGCGGCCTACAAGGCTCGCAAGCTTCTTCACCACATCAAGGCAGTGCCCCAGATGTTCACATTAGTGCGTGTTATTCGTTCACGTAGAGAAATAAGTCACTGATAATAATGCTGATGATGATGATGATGATAACAATGATGGCCACGCAAATTTTGAAAACCTCTCCTGAAAATCAACATCTGCGAGAGGGTGCCAACTGACCCGGTCCGCTCGGTGCTCTCCGACTCGTAGCCCGCCAAGTCCCACATGAAGATGGTGCCGCCCCCACTGACGAGGCCCGGGCAACGGCCTGTGAAGCGCAGCCGGCGGACCTCCTGCGAGTGCCCGACAAACGCCTGGGAGGGCAGAACGGCACCGGTGCGTCACAAGCGGCCAATGGCGCTCACGACCGCGAGTGCCGAGAGCCCGCCGGTCGGTGCAAGGGGAACGACGATCGCGCGCCGCTGCGCCGGGCACGGCTCACCTGGACGTCGAGGCCGCTCCCGGGGTCCCAGGCCCGGAGTGTCGCATCGCTCGCCATGGCCACAATGGCGCCGTCCTCACTCACCTGCAAGGCAGAGCAGCCTGCACCCTGCACGTCCCTCACCTGCCACAAGGACAAACACGCCGACACACACACACACACCGATAAGACAATCCCGCTGAAAATCAAATGCCACGTACATTTACATACTCTTGCTCGAATATGAGTCTGTCGTTAATATACGTGTCATGGTGAGGAAGTAGGAACGACTCCAGCATCGTACTGCGGACGTAAATGCACACAAATGTACACAGCGCGTGCCTCTTTGAGCAGTCGTCCAGTGCGCGCGTCGAACCACAGCACTTTGCCAGAGGCGGTCGCCACCAGCAGCTGCCCCGCTGGGCCAAAGCACACGCGCTCCGCCTGGTCCAGGGTGGGGCTGGACGCGTCCATGATGCTCACGTCCACACGCAGAAGCTGAGGAGGCATCGCACGTTAGTCGCATTCTACACAAAAGGGAGGGGGGGAGGTGTCCAGCATTCAAGACACAAATCACTCGTCCTGCGGATGAACAATTGCACCGTCGGAAACTGTGGGTCGGCGCCGGGCGCGCGTACCTCGCATAGCGAGCGAGCGTCGGCCACGGTGACGGCGAACTCGGAGGGCCCCACAAAGGCGAGGTGGGCGCCGTCGCCGCTCACGGCCAGGGCGCTGGGGGCGTAGCTCGTGCCCCGCGCCACCACGCCGCCTGTACTCCGCACCGGCGACAGGAAGAGACTACACTGTGCCGTTCGTCATGGGAGGTGTGGTCGGCTTGCAGCTGGGATGGGCGGGAGGCTCAGGTCTAATGCCACGTTAAATCACTGCTCCAGCATCACTGGCTTCATTGGTGAGTCGGTGATGATGCAGAATTAAAGGGAATAAGTTCTCTACATGGCCTGGTGGCATCTGGACGATATACGTGAGAGTAATGGCCGTGGGTTGTGCCAAGCTGAACTAAATTATTGCCTTCAGGGAAATGGAACAAGCCAGGCAGACCGAACGAGACAAAAAAATAATTGAAGCTTGAATTGCATTGTGATGCCGATTGCTGAGAATTATTCTAATCGTCGGTGGTGGTGGGTGGAGGTTGCACTGTTACAACTGCCGAAAATGAGGCGAGCTTAGGTCGATTCCAGGCAGTGGACGCACTGAGCAGCCTGACGAGAGTGTGCTCCTTGCAGACGGCGCTGTAAAGCGCCAGCGAGCCCCTGGCGTCGCAGCTGTACATGTGCTCCCCATTCGGAGAGAACTCCAGGCCCGTGATCTCTCCTCGGTGCTGCCTGGGCAGAGGGAAGAGACAAGGCACGGCATGTCCGGGTGTCGTGGACACTGAGAAGCCGCAGCGTTCAGTCGCAAAGTGCAGATTGTTTTGTGCGGAAGGATCTGGCCGCTCGTACGATCGCCGAGTACCCACCGGTGCTGTGCCAGGAGGCGTGCGCCGACGACGTCAAACACTCGCACGGAGCCGCTGCTGAATCCGCAGGCGAATCTCTCCAGCTGTGGGTGGCAGCTGACGGTGCAGGCGCTGTCCTCTGCACCGCTGAACTCGTACAGCTGCGATGACGTTCACGTGTCATCGTGTGCTGGCAAATTCTATGGACTTTACAATCGCGTTGCAGAGCTTTTCGCAGCTGTGCTACGCAGTTCAGTTCCCGAAGAAGTTCCCAGGACACGAGAGAAAAATGTTGGACGTCATGCCGAACAATGACGCAGTAGAACCCATAAACACATCAGAGAGCTTAACTTTATAATCGGTCGCAATGTGTATGGACCTAGTAATTAATAAAATTGTGCTTCTGCAAAGCACCTATACAAGTTATTATCGCAACAGTGGTGGTGTAGGCCTCTCATCCAGCACTTCTGAGGCAAAGATTGGTGGATAATAAATATCTATAAAACTGCCAAACATGTTAAGCCGTGAGGTGGCCAAGATACACCTCGCCCAAAATATCTGACCGGGGTGGAAGAATAAACCAAACTGTGATTAAGAGGGCTCTCTATGTCTAGTGGAGGCCTTTCCAGTAATTTATTCGGTGGCAAGCTATTTCAGGGCTGCACCCTTACCTTCCTAAAAAACACAATTATATTAATATCACACGATATGTTACCTCGCCAAGTTTGAATTTGCGGGCTGATCAACTGACCAAGGGCATCGGCATCTGAATATTTATTGACACTGGAGGAGTTTGACGAGCTATAAAGCTCCTTTTCAGAGATGTCCAGCAGGGGCACAGAAGAACGTTACGACAACAAACAGTGCAAATACACAATAGGAGTGCAAAGTACAGGAAAGGCTAACAAATCACTCTAAAACATACAAATATAACTAAACCATGCCCATCCTATCAGGCAAAGCCCACTAGGTATGAACTTATTTTTCAGAAGCGACCTGACCACAAATGATAGCTCAACAAAGTGGCTTATCATGAGGAATTTTATAGCAGCAAAATAATTGAAATAAACTCAACGCATATTACCTGCTGCCCGGTGCCGAGGTCCCAGATTGTTAGCGAGCCGTTGGTGGACACTGCTGCCACCCGCTGGCGCTCGAGATCCAGGGAGAAGTCCAGCAACGGCCCTACCGGTGACCTGGTCACCGTAGCGTAGCTGCGACCGCCAACATCCAGGCGGGCCAGGTGGCCCGTGCGTGTGCCAGCCAGCACGTGACGTCCGTCCGCCGATACTCCCAGCAGAGACACGGCACCTCCCAGGTCTTTGGAGTGACACGGAGACACCATGGTGGGCACAGAGCGCGTGATGCCAGGATGTTACAAGGGGCTAAAGAGAAATGAACAAGTTACATTTATTTATAATGTCTTTATCAGTGAGAGCACTTGATGATGACCACTGTTCACATTATCCACTCTGCATTACCAATCTCCAATGCTCGCCATCCTATAGCAAGTGGCCACTGTTTTGTTTATCACGGCAACAAAGTACACGTTATTTAAATCCTGTTGCACGTACAATTGCTTCCATGACAATATGCTAAATACAATGAAGTAACTCATTGACAGAAGGACACTTATTAATTTCTGGTTATGTCTACGCACCAGTTTGCAGGAGGACGCGGGAGAAGTCTGGGGACCACACTCTCACCGTGCCGTCTTCAGAGCCGGTCACACAAAACCAGCGCGAGACGGCCAAGCGAGTCAGGGCCAGCCCAAAGCCTACGCAAGCCGAGGCCCATAAAATAAACAAATAAAAATGTGTTTTACTCGGAAGACTTCACAGTCAAGAGAGTGAAAGGTTTCACGTACAAACTCAATGTTCCACATGTGACACCTTTAATGCGCTCCTTCTTCTCAGCGAGGAGCCCCATCACTGCCTGGGGTCGGGTGCTCGATTTTCTTTCTCCATTCCCTTCTATTCTATTCCTCTTCTCTCCTCACATCTCCATCCACCTTGTCTTTCCTTCTCACACTCGCCCTCATTATGCCCTGTGCTGACATCTCGACAGCCCTTCTTATTCCACATTTTCTGTATCTCCACGGACACGTACCCAAACCATGCAAGGCTAGCCTCCCTCACCTTCTCTGTGCGCTTCGCAGATAATTCGACATTCACCTTCAACAAAATGACAAACTGGCCGGCCCCACGTTACATCATTAAATTCCCTGAACGTGAAGCTATGACAAAAGCCAATTCACCGAGTGCCCATCACCTTGGTCGGGCAGCCGCTCACGAGGGGAGCGGCTCGGAGGCTGGCGGAGGCGCGTGACTTCCCGCACGGCGTTGTGCTTGTAGTCAATGTCCAGAATGTGGCCACTTTTGGTGCAGGCGAACCTGCGGGAAAAATCACGGTGCTGCTGCAGTGAATGCAGCTCAGCACATGCAGACCGATTGCCGTGTGCCTCGTCTTGTCAGAGACTGCCAAACTAGGCGACTGAAGACTTGACTTTGAAACTAAAGAACTACAACGTGCTCTTATAATTGTTAAAATATGGAATACATTGCTAACATATATTACATCTCTTTAAGTAAAATAAGATGTTGACACAGCTTTTTGTGTTGCGAATGCATTTTAAGTTTAAAATGCTCAAGCTTGTTTTGTAAAATGCAAACGTCTCAGCCTACATGTGACAGCAAGCTTATTATTAAACAATTAAAATGTTCAACACAAATCCTATGAAGAATCAACAGTAATTTAACATTGATCCGGGAATATCTTGTTGTTTCATGACCCCAAGTGATAGGATAGGGGCTGCTGCGGCCATCCGGAGGTGACACAAGCATCGTGCGGCCCTGTGGAGAGGTGAGGCCGGTTGCTCACAGCCGCTTGTCGTCGAGTGCCGGGCTGCGCTCTTGGAAGGCGACATCGGTGACCTCTGTGGAGTGCAGGTCGCCCAGGTCAACAGCACAGGATCGCAGGGAGCCGTTCTGCAACCGCCACACACGAACGTTGTCGCGCCCGCACGACACCAGCCTGGGGACGCAACGCCAGCAGTGAGCACCCATGCCAAGCCTGAGTCACTCAAATGTGAACTAAATTATTATATTTAGTTTACCAGGTAAGGCCCACTGAGCTATCTAGCTCTCTTTCAGAAGCAAGCTGGACACAAATGACAGCTCAACAAAGTGGCTTATGATGCGGAAATGTATAAACGCACGTTTCTAAATGTACCTGTAGCAGCCCCAACAACTTTGAGACCTCAAACATTACCTTTAAGGGAAGATACTAACTACACAGATGACAAATTGCAGAAATGTACAAACACCGTGTGCCCTGGACTTTCGCACACAGCTTTGTATCAACGACTGACACAGGTGCCTCGTCCCAGGGGAGCGGCGAGGACGGGAGCAACACCTCGATTCGTCGAACGGCGAGATGACCATCGTCTGCACGTCCACACCCGTGTGGGCCTTGGCGAGGATGAGGACATCTCTCCTGTGAGTCACCCCAGAGGTGTCCCACACCACCACCATCTCAACACCGCACACAACCACATGGCACTTGATTACTGTGTATACTAGGCAGCGTGACGCTGCTTCAATTCAATCATTACAATAACTTCTTAAGCTTAAAATCTATGCGTTGTAGTCTTGATGTAAGAATGGGTGATTTCAGGTCGGTAAATGTCGTATATAATTGGTTCACATTAACCTTGCAGCCAGTAGAGAGTCCATATGCATCACAATGCCAAATTATTGTAAGATTCTTGAATAGAGTCAAGGCCCTAAATTGTGACAATTCATAAAATCATGAGGGGGGGGGGTTAAATCAATAAATTCCTTATATATAAATGTCTCTGAATACACAATAACAAACATGACATTGACAATTATGAAACGTAAGTGGGCGGCTTGGGCAGGACACATTGCGAGAAGAGGTGATGGCCGATCGACAACAACACTCGTAATTGTGTGGCAGCTAAAGGAATGAACATGCCCAACAGGACCACCGCCACCACAGAGACCGAGCGATGACATCAGCTCACGTGCAGGAGTGAGATGGATTGTTAAAACACAAGGCCCTGGGAGATTGTGAACGTGGAGAGGACTTCATCCAGCAGTGGATAGACCATGGTTTATTCATACGTGAGCAGAATACTTTCGGGTCATGGTGAGGCTTCGAGTAAGTTCACCATTAACTAAATATTGGTTATATAACTAAAACATGACATTTTTTTGGTAGCAGTCATGTGACAGGTTTATTTATTTCTTTTGAACTTCATTGGGTTTTGGTCCGCCGCTGTCGGTCATCCGGTGGTCGTGACAATATAAAACTTAAGCATATTACAGTTAGGATAATTGTAATATTGCAGAGCGTGAACTCACAGTTTTCTCGTGACTGTCCCTGCCCACTCCGCTGAGGACATCGCCACTCCATGAAAAGCTGCGCAAATTCACGTGATTAGGCAACACACAAATATAACAATGTCATACATTATTCCCAAAGCTCCTCCTCGAGCGTACAGCATATGGCCGGTGGACTAGGACACAAAAGAGGCAGCATCGTGGACACTCAATAATCCTCAAAGTATTCGTAATCACGGCACGGCTCCTGGCTTGTCCTCTTAACACAGCTCAACTCAACGTTGGAGCCACTCAATTGCTTCCAAAGTCAGGTGAGCTTCTTAGCCACGGCTCGTCTCATGTTCAGCTCATGGAAATCCTATCATGGCAGAGGCGGCTCAAGCTAAGCATCATTTTGCTCACTTGAGCCAGTACCAAACCTGACGTTCTCGGGCCCCTGATAATAAGGGCCACAAAGCACAGCTACTAGTTCAATTTTTATGAACATGCAATCGGCAGGCGTTATGTACTGTAACCAGGCGTCCTCTTCCAGCGGCACATTCCGCACCTGAGCGAGAAGAGTGAATGAGCGTGCGTCTTGAACATGGCGAGGCAGCTTCTCTTCTGGAAGTTCCAGATTCGCACAACAGCCTGAGGGCCGCTTTGCCCGGACGCCAAAATCTCCGTGTTGCCATCAAACGCCAGAGCGGACACCTGCCGAGAACCACGGAGCCGCGTGCCATGCCGTGCAGCGCACCACAAATTAACAGAATAAAGGGGACAGACATAACCTATGAAACAGTACCAATGAGACAGAGGGAAGATTTGAGACATACGGTATATATGAGACAGACAAGACAGCACCAAAAAAAATTGTTATAACATGTTTAAATGCAATCCCAAATAAAGACAATTCATGGAATCACTGTGGGGATGGTGGGGTGGTGGTCAATCATTACATGTCTACTGTCCACAGCCCCGTGGATTCACCGGTTGGGCCGTGAGTGTTGAAAGGCACCGCCTACGAAGATGCACACAACAGACGCACCTTGTCAGAGTGTCCAGTGAGGAAGTGTTGCGACGACGTCTCCACATCCAGGGCCACGATAACGGCATGGCACGGGTACACGAGCGTGGCGCCGTTGCGCGTCCACAGAGCCTGCACGTGCCGGGAAATCGGTTTTACAGCCCCTGTATGACCCCAGCTTGCCCCTAACAGGTCCCGGTGCCAGCATTTATGAGAATGTCGACTATCTACTGCAAGTCCATGACATCGATTGTTTTCATTCAGTGTGTATCTTTCCATAGGCTTTCCAGGAACGGAATATTGTTGTTTAGCAGTTATGTGTTTGCTGTTAATCACGTGCACCATTTTAAGGGTGATATTATGTTTAGTGCTCATGTGGTGCTGATTTCCTGGTCCTGCCAGCCTTTTTCTGTGCTAAAGGTGAATCAACGAGCTCATACTTTCCTCAGCTAACTAATGTGAAACAGTTATCATTTATTATCTAAATGGGCCTTAGTTAATAGACAATGACAAGCATATTTATTAAAATTTAATAACATTACAATTAAATATAGGAATACTTCCTGTCCGCATCCTTAAAACCTGAACCATCATTCATAACCTCGCCCCTCACTTTCCCTATCATCCCCCTTCCTTGCCATCCCTTCCCCTCCACGCACACGCAAACCCCATCCCTTTTGCCCATCAGCCAATACAAAATGTAGAATTTATAATTCTTGTAAAGCGCTTTAATAAAAGCGCTATATAAAATCCAAGATAAGATCAAATTACAATTAATTCATTTGTAATCGTTACATCTCATTGGTTGTTTCTGTGAGTTGATGACACCTATTAATGAAGCCAGGTCAGGTTACATGGTATGTCTTGACTTCCTGGATCTTGTCCTGATGATGCCTGACAGTCTCAGGCAAAACGGCGTATCTAATTGCCAAAATTTGGTTGTAAGAATTGTACTTCAACTTACCAATGAGCTGAAACAATAATAAGTAGTATGCTAAACGCTGGTAATCGTGACAATCTTATTTAGTTTGGCTATGTCGGGTGGTGGGGGGGGGAGTCTTAACAGCACAAATTTGGCCAGATAATTACTTGGCCAAACCCAAAACTCAACGATGACTCACAATATTGGTTGCAAAAACCTACACGTTTACTTACATATCTGTTGGTTCCACCACCAAACCCCACAACCCTCCTTAACTTCAGTAGTGGCTCAGACTGCAGGGTCTGTGGTCACAACAACAACAGCAATAAAGCATGGGAATTATTACAATGCCACACTTACATTCATTACCACAATTCCATAGGTGTCAACAACCGTACACTTCAAATTGACCATGTGCGACTGTAAATGTGCCACATTCATAGCTGCCCTTGCGTTACCTCCGCATGCTACATATCTTTGTGGTCAAAGTCAGACAACGAATTGGTCTGACTGCATGTCTGAAACGTTTATATTTTCCCAGGTGAGAGTCTGACCTTGTGTTTAATGACCGGAGTCCCGATTAGGTCCACAGCCTCTGGAACCTCACGTGCAAGCATCTGTGGCGAAATGGTCATTCATTAGCTGTATCGTCCTGAAACGCCTGGCTTGTCTGCAGGAATAAAAATGCTAAACACCCTCCTATTAAAAGAACAGTTATTACAACACAATGCCGTATGTTGACGAGTGCACAAGGTCACGCAGACTGGAGCCACGGGTCCCTGCAATGCCAAACACACTGGAAAGATCATCATGTTCCGCCGCAAGCACTCAGGGGCATGGTGACCCTGCCAGGAACGTTTAAATGAAGACCAGAACTTGACACTTTAATAGCATGCTTTACTCATGAAAGGTCAACCTTTTAAAAAGTTTAATTCCATTCTGAATGTTGTAACAATAAATGTTGGCAAATGAGATGTTAAAAACAAACATTCATCACTACAAACGTATATCAAAAATGTTTAGATGTTTTCATTTTTTATTTTATTCCAAAATAGTTGTTTTGTTGGAAGATGTTGTACTAAGTCGTGGCACTTACTCAAGCCTGCTTTAACCCTCGAGGCAGACACACCGTGCAGCCAGGAGGGATGAACCGACCACTCTGAAGCCACGGCAGGTCCAGGATCTCACCTCGGCTGGCCGGCTGTTACCGCCGCCCGCTCTCTGCGCGTACACATGGATGCAGCCATCATCGCCGAGGGCTCCGGCTTCTTGCGGACTTGAGTCCGCGCCCGAGTTCTCTCCGTCGCTCCCCTCCCACGAGCCTTCCCCGCCGCCTGCTCGCCCGGTGTTGTCGCCGCCATGGGCGCGCGAGATTCCATCAGTTGGTGTCCTCAGGTGCACCTCTGGCAGGCTCAACACCACGAGCCGTGACTTATCGGGTTGCTGCGCATTCAGCGAAGCCGTGGGCGGCGGGGGGGGAGGGGAAAAAGAAACATACGTTTCGTGAATTTCTATTGCGGGCAACTATAGCGAGTGGGCAGGGACAGTCACGGGAAGACCGTGAGTTCACGCTCTGCATTATTACTCGTCACTAACTGTTGTAGGTCGCTCATTGGCTCCACGGCCTGACATGAAATCAGAGCAAAATAATTGAACTGGTGTGTGAACCTCGTGCTGACAGGTCTTAAGAAGCAAACTCCATAGGCATTTATCTTACACATAAACCTGAATGTCTACTGTGATGTATTCTAGATCAATTGTTGTGTTCGGGTACTCGGCTAGGCTCTTTGCATATTGCTGATTTTTGCAACTGAAAGGATGAAAGGTTGTTTGTGTTTTTCTTATATTGTTCACATACATTTTTCTGAAAAACATTACTTTTTAACCAAAGCTGAATTTTCACGCTTGTCGTTTAATTTTCACGCAGTTATTTCGTAACGTACAATCCTTGTGTTTGCACTGCAGATCGCCCATTGCAAAAGTGACTTTTGCCTCAAATAAGAATCTCAACTCGACTCATCAAACGCGTTATACGTTACACACGCCAGCGACACGAGGCGGACTAGGGGCTTTTCACGCAGAAATGTCGGTGACCTCAACTGCTCTCCTTCCCGGCCCACGATGAAGCGGCCAGATGCACCGTGCGTACCTTCTTCGGCGCCGTCGTCTGCTGAATGATGGACACTCGCTCGTGGCCAGATTTGCTGGCGTTCACCATCCTGGGCACGTTCCTCGCTGGACTCATTTGCGCAGGAGCTGGGAAAATTTGTAATTTTTTCAAACTCTGTGAAAGTTTATTTTTCTGTTTGCGCGTTAAACTTCGCATGGATGCCGTTACACCCTTGGCCAGTTTCTCAATTCAAATGAGAGCTTTGAGCAGACACTGTGAAACTACGCATTTGCGGTTACAATGGATCGTTATGAACTTGCTACACTTAATGTGCTTTGCTAGAAGCTATTAGGTTATTCAAAGAACTCGCAAATATGTCCATGTGTGCATAATACTTGGCAATAGTCTCTGTACAACATTACCTGTGTCTGGTGGCCCTGCTTGCCCCTTCTGTATGGAGTCAAAGGGAAGGCGGTTTCCATTTGAAGGGAATCTGAAAACAAGGCCAAAGTAACTGCTTAGAAGCAACTACAACAGGCAAATATCACCAAGTCTCAAGAAAGTTTGTGAGCCAAAATTACGTCAGTGTACGTCAATGGTGAGTTATTGGAAGTGTGCACTTTGTGCATATAATGAATATACAAGCCAAACTCTCATTATGCTCCAATATTTGCCCTTTGCATTTAAACGTTATGGCTGACAGCACGGCTGGACTGGGCTATCAGGCAAATAGGCATTTTCCTCGTAAGCCAGTCCTGAAACTAGGCCATCACAAACTGGGCCCAAGTGAAATAATTTTCAAGATGATTGAAGTTTGGTTTTGAGAGTGATGCCTTAACTCCAGGAATGACTTGTTGGAAAAAAAACAACCAGTTACCCACTAAGCCAATCCACCTCTGCTGAAAGATAGACATTAACATGTGGAGCACAAGGCTTGCTTGTGGCTGTACCGCACCTGATATAGTCATAGAACTCGTGCCAGCTGGAGTCTTTGGGGACTGGAAAGGCCATTTCCCGTGGCATTGCCACAAAGCCCTGGGACGTCAGACCTGAAAGCTTGGCCTCGGCAAAAGTCAAACCTGTCGGTGAAGCAACAGACATCACAGCCTGGTTTTCTTTCAGAATTGTGCCCACTCGGGTCACCCCGCAAAGCATTACATTTTAAAACAAGATAGTGTGAAAACAAAAACTTCCCGTTGTGATGCTCTCCATGCGATGAAGTTTTCAGTATATCTTACTCGAGTCACAGAAATAAACAACAGCGATGATACAACATGACATGTTTAACTAAAGTTTGGTTTTGTAGAAGTGGAAAGTGGAAACTTCATTTGTGAAATAAAAATACAAAAGTACAAAAGTAGGGACATGAGCAAAAATGTGTAATGCAACTCGGTACAAAGCTCATCAAAGGAACATTTATTGTACATGAAAGAAACTTCTTTCGTAGAAGGATAAAAAAAACACATCTGCTTGAAGGTAAAACTGCCTCTGAACATAGAAGCAACAACATTCTTATGTTTTGCAGCTCAATGAGCTCTCAAAACCCCTTATCACTCCCACCCCTCCCTGCTCTTAAGTGTCACGGCCATTCGAGAGGGAAATTGGGACGAGAGCCCTTCATATGATGTTTTTGCCAAATCAATGATTGCTGTACGCCAAGTACAAATGCAATTGCATATAAGTACAGATGGCCAGGGGAATTGCACTGAATGTCCTCACACCAATGTGACCCTTTTCAAAATCTCAGTTGGTGTTATGGGGTCAAATGAATGAATGTAAAAAAACGAAACACATTCGTTATAGGGACCATTGCCCGAATCATCATAGAAACGTCACAAAAAGGACCAGTGGCAAAACTTCACCTATTATATTCATTTATTTGAATGCCTATTGCACATGTTTCACTTTAAGACAGTTTAATTGACGACTGTGTTGTGATCTTTTGTTCATTGTGCTTGTGCAGAATTGCCCGCACAGTATAAACAAATAATTTGAATAAATGTCAGTTACTTAGAAAACCAGTACGTGCGTGATTTATATGCACGATTAGCCCAGTTTATGTGACGGCAAATTTTAAATTCCATCCGATTTTGGCCAAAAATGTCGCAATGTGTCCATAATCAACGATGAAGCGTATCCCCAATGCAACGTGTTTCCGCTGAATTGAAGTGAATCTCGCCTGACACGTATGCAGTAAAACGATAATCAAATGCTAAAAGGAAAAATTACGACCGTTGGCAGGTAGGGGATCCCACCAGGCTGGTAGATGGCGTCGCTGGTGAAGATGTTGCGCACCGTCATGCAGGAGCACAGCTTGACGCTCTTGACGTGGCTGTAGCACTGGCTGAGGTAGCAGGACAGGACATGGTGCAGGTCCAGCATGAGGCACGTCCATCGAACGTTGCCTGGAGCTGGACCTCGGTCATCCGCTACCAAACACACGGCACATTTGTCTCTCGTAAGCCAAAATCCGTATTCTTATTGCTCTGCGTTTTGGATATTCTAAGAGCACATATACTAACCCTTGCCTCCAAAGTGTTGGATTGCAGGAGTGAGTCACTATGCTCTATCATGCTGACCAGATTGGCCTTAAATAAGCAAGCATCCATAAATTGTACCAGGGCATTGCATTCATTTTACTGCAATAAACAATGCAGAGAGAATAAGGGCATCTGGGAACAGCAGCAGAGATTAGTGTGATGTGAAGGAGGCATCGGTTTTCTAAAACCTTGTTTGTTGGCGGCTGCAGTTCGTTCATGCACGGAGTCCTTGGCTCCTCCACACAGGAAGGGAAACTGCAGCCAGGTGTTGGTGGATTTAAACTCTTTGAAGAGATTCGAGAACGAGACCCGGATAACCAGACCTTCCTGCGGAAATGCAAATGAACAAAAAATATGTTACCTTTTACAAGCAGCCAGTAGCCATCAAGTTGTGCCCAAACATGTGAAAGGATTAGAGAATCTTTAATCGTGGGTAGAAAAACAATCTTACATGTTTTCTCATAAACACTGCCTTATAACAGAAAATATGTTTGCATCATTCACAGTGTATTATAACAGAATATAGAATTAATGATGTCAACGCTTTCGACCCTCTCGCAAATCCCACAGCTGCGAACGGTCTCCCACCGTTAGATCTTCCCCTTGATCAGCGGACTCGTGGAGACCACTCCAATTCCAGTCTCACTAACTGGCCCTTTCAAGTGTATAGCTTACTCCCTGTCTCCATAATAGCTGCCATATGTTGCTCCAAAAGATAGGATGTACGTCAATATGTAAAACCATGACGAAAATAATGAGAAATTAGATAACACTACACAAAAATGATTGAAGATGCCATAACAATCAATGGGAGCATAAAAACAGCTAGACGTTGATAATGAGTAAATCACAATTAATAGTCTGTCGAGAGCAAAATGGAACCATAATGCAGGACTGCGAAAATATCAAAACTAACGGAGGAATGCGATGCAGATCTTTAAGTGTGTCACAATTCATATAACTCAGGATACAAATTGTCAGACGAAGAAGAGAATGTCCCAGATGCCAAACTTGATGAAGTCTGACTGACTTTACTGTAATGATACTATATAATTTGTAACTGTACGAGGGCCTATTGAGACGGAAAGAGATTTGGGTATGATTTTCTTCCGCCTCGCCTTGGGGGCCAGGGAGACTGCACTCACCTGTGTGCACACATCAAGATGCACTACGAAGAACTTGTTGGGCAGGGGCTTGAACAGCAGGTACAGGAACCGCCCCGTAAGTCCGAGCGAGTGAGCGGGCGAGCTCGGCAGCTTCACATAATTTGCTGCCGGAACCGAGCCTGTGATCCGGTACACGGTAGCCTTCAGAGTCTTGTCCTGGTTAGAGGAAAAATCGCATGCCACGTGCTCTTGCCATTAACAAAATAACACGCCCTCACTGTGCTGTTCACAGTGAGAACCTGCATTAAATGAGTCAAGACAAGAGTGGAAAAATAATAAACAAAACAAAAGGTAACAATTCGTACCAAACCTAAAAGGCACAAGGCCCACAAGGAATCATGGCATTCAAAACTCACTACAAATGCAGTCCAGTAAAGGCGACATTCCAGGTTCTAAGGGAGTTTCTTCTTTCATACCATGTAGCTAACTGTTGTAACCGAGTGGCGCGTGTTACTTAAGATATCTTCTCGCGAGAGTGGGAACACAGAAAGTGCAATACGCGTAACTCTTGGGCAGAAGACACAATCCAAATGCTGTACCCCTTTAATAAACGGCTTTCATGGGCCCCCTTGGCTACTCAACAAGGGCTGCTCTGGCTACTCGACATGGGCCCCAATGCCTACTTGTTCCCACAGCTTAAAATGTGTTTCCACACGCCTGCATCTTCAAACAACATGCATTTTAGCCCTTGATTACTTTAAGACAGTGCTGTGTGTAGAGCCGTTACAATGCTGCCAAATGTGGTTAAAGTTTTGACAATAAAGATTGACTGGAGTGCTAATGGCACTGGAAGACATTTATTGAAAGCTACACAATACTGGAATACAATTTAAATATAAATACAACACCACCTCAAGATATGGCTGCAGAAAAAAAACACGTTAAATTAGGGTTTTCACTTTACCAAAAATGTAATCTCTGAGGCTTCAAAATCTTGGCCTAATTGAAATGTGACGGCATAGAGAAAGTGTGCCCCTAGTGAGGATGAAGAGGCCTACTACTCTGAATCGTCTTCAGAAGTAGTTTGGTCACCTCATGTTGTCGTTCTCTGACACATAGATGTGGAGTCCCGAATGTAAAGATCTGCATCTCATGTCATGACGCCGATAACACAACAACTCGGGGAGGGGGGCTCCAATCTGCATGTGAACATGAATGCAGTGAAAGAGAGCATGTGATTGAGGCAATTACTCACCACCACTGCGGATACATCTCCGTCTTTCGCCGCTCTTTTCCACTCGTCCACTTTGAAGTGTTTGAAGACGTTGACATAAGGTTGTTGCCACACTAGGAGGGAATAAATAAACCATTCAACACATGTGAGCCGTGGGCAAATATTTATGTTATGTTACACAAAATATTTATTTACCCCACAGATTTAAAATGGTACTCTTAATCTCTTCTCAACAGGTGATTCAATATTGTAAAAGAGATGGCTTCATATCTTACAGGAGTGTTGGGAAACATGAAGACGTCTTGAAAGGAAATGTCTTATCCCACTTATTTTAGTGGGGAATATATATACATGGATCACCCGGCTTAATCAGACATACACGTACCTATCCACGCAAATACACACACAACACACCCATGGATGTGCACAGATATAAAGCGCCTATGATATGCAGTCGTGAGATTATTATTCCACTTGCATATTCCGTCTATGGGTCTCTGTGTGAGTCTATGGGTCTCTGTGTGAGTCTATGGGTCTCTGTGTGAGTCTATGGGTCTCTGTGTGAGTCTATGGGTCTCTGTGTGAGTCTGTGGGTCTCTGTGTGAGTCTATGGGTCTCTGTGTGAGTCTATGGGTCTCTGTGTGAGTCTATGGGTCTCTGTGTGAGTGAGTCTATGGGTCTCTGTGTGAGTCTGTGGGTCTCTGTGTGAGTCTATGGGTCTCTGTGTGAGTGAGAGTCTATGGGTCTCTGTGTGAGTCTATGGGTCTCTGTGTGAGTCTGTGGGTCTCTGTGTGAGTCTATGGGTCTCTGTGTGAGTCTATGGGTCTTTGTGTGAGTCTATGGGTCTCTGTGTGAGTCTGTGGGTCTCTGTGTGAGTCTATGGGTCTCTGTGTGAGTCTATGGGTCTCTGTGTGAGTCTATGGGTCTCTGTGTAAGTCTATGGGTCTCTGTGTGAGTGAGAGTCTGTGGGTCTCTGTGTGAGTCTGTAGATCACAACTGCAGTACACAGCAGCTTGTAGGCGTTGTCATAGAAACGCCGTTGGAACTTACAGCAGCAGCAGCAGCGAGTGTAAGCACGCACTATGAGCAACACGAGACAATGCAAGCACAAGCACAAGGTGGGAAAACAAACATTTAACGTTTTAAAATAATCTTTTTAATCGAATTCCGTTCGACAGCAGCGCCCTCCCCTCACACCGCCGCTCACGTCAGGATGCCCAACTCACGTTTGCTCGCCATCGTGTTGTCGATGTGTGTGCGCGTTGTTGTTGTTGCCGTTGTTGTTGCTTGAACCTTGCTGAGCACTCATCAGCTTTAACACAAATACGCGAGACAACGTTGAAACCTGTTCAAGTGTTCAACATAAGACGCAGGCCAGAGCAGTGGATCGCAGCGCCGACGGAGATCGCCGATTGTGGCGGGCGCGGCGCGCGGGAATCGGAGCCGCGTCCCGATCGGCCGTCGATTGCTTTCGCCACATTGACACTCCTTGCGTCAGATGCCGGATTATAAGACGCACCACCATCCAGTCCGGTGCGCACTTATTTCTATACTCTATGGTTCTTTCGGTAAAGTCACGTAGGTATTAAATAAAGTAAATCACTTATTTCTATTCAACCCCCCCCCCTCCACAACAAACAAACATGACCATCGCTGTCAATCCCCTATCAGTGCCCTACCTCGTTACAGACAAATTCAGACCGTATTGGTCACCCCATGCCCTTTCTAAATAAAGTTCAAGTTTCAAGTTCAAGTTAATTTATTAGGTAGAGCCCTGTGAGCCATTCGGCTCTTGAATCGGGTGCAACCGCAACAAACAAAAAACCAAAACATGAACAAGAAAACATCTTAAAGTAAATATGTGACTAAGTGCAAACAGAAAATCCAAGAAGAGACAGCAAAATATTGCAGAAAAAGCACCGTACACCAACACTGTGTGCAAAAAATCCCAGTGGGATGCAAGTCAAACAACAACAACAACCACAAGACAACTTAGATTAAGGCCATCAGTCTAACTCTGTACTACAACAAACAAACATGGCCAAACCAAAAAACTTTTCGAAAATCACCAAAATAAAGCCATGAAAGCAATGGAACAGTGATCATAGGAACTGTGACCGAATTTTTACAATAAACGACAAACAACATGTACCACCAAAAACCCTGCAGCCATAGCTGGCTGCATGAGCCACTCCACAACAGCAGCAGGAGCATCAGTCGGAGTGTCAACATTTTTCAATGCACCTTTAAGATCAGCGCACTAAATCAAAACACAGATCATACTTTGCAGCGATCATCCGGAGCGAAACATTGTATTTTAGGCCACTGAATAGCAGTGTCAGCTAGGGGTGTACAACTCCTCTAGAGCAGTTTTGAGTGAAGATTACAATCTCAACGTTCATCCCACAAAGTCCCATCACAAGGGAGTAAACACAAACAAATGGACAAATGTTTTGTTGTTGCCCCTATTGGGTGCCTGCAAACTCAATGTCTCTGTACAAGAATACGGGGTAAACCGTACGGGTTGACACGGTTATGCATTTAGATGTTGCGTAAAATATGAATGTCCGGTCGCAATGAAGTTGTACAATTTAACACGTAGGCTTTCGCGACCAATATCATCCATAGTATCGTTTTTTTGGGTTCGATCGCTTAAATTGCAATGGGTACCTATTGCATTGGGTCCCCATTGCAACGGGTACCCATTGCATTGGGTACCTATTGTAATGGTACCTATTGTGATAGGTGCCCATTGTGCCCATTGTAGTTTAGATGGCCTTACGAGTGACGTCATCACATCCTCGCCTCTTATTCTTGGTTCTTTCGGTAGTCACGTAGAAGGGAAACAATAAAATAATAAAAACATAAAAAACAAAAAAATGTATTGTTTTTATATATTTAATATTAAATAAAAATTTAAAAAACGAAAATATATTGTTTTTATATATCTAATATAAAAACAATTGTATTTTTTTTCCCTTCTACGTGCCTTTACCGAAAGAACCAAAAATATGAATCCCCTGCAGTCACGAAAGCTTTAAATCAAAATGTAAATCCTCGCCTCTATTTAAGGAACGAGACAGGAGGAGGATTTCTACACAAATCTGGTTGCTGTCCGCCTGATGATGCCGGTTGTAGTTACTGAATGTTGTTTGTGGCTTTGCTCTGCAACACACAACCGGTGTGCTGTACTAGTGACGAATTGGCCACTTTCTATTTACATGACAATCCTTACTAGTTGGCCGTGTGTGGTGGTGGGGGGTTTAACGATCTAACTCAAAAAACCTCTATTATGGAAGTTGTACAAATCTGGCCAAAACCCACGCAGGATCCACACCGGATTATAAAGACGCACCCCCCCCCCCCCCCCCAATTTTTTGTTGTAAAATCCGGGGGAGTGTCTTATTATCCAGAGAACACGGTGATCGATCAATGCTGTCTGTGAAGTGTATTATGCAAGACCACATTCCGTGTGAACCCATACGATCTACTCTGTATTCTTGTACCGCCGTTTCAATACGGGCAAAACGAATGTTTTGTCTATTTGTTTGTGTTTCTCCCCTGCGATGGGACTTTGCAGGATGAACGTTGAGATTTGATTCATAAGGGGGCAAGGGGTGACCTTGGGAAATCAGTGGAGAGGGAGACGCGAGAGAGAGACGTCTCAACACTTTGTGGGCTGCACGTGGACTTGAACAAAATAACCTGCACGCACTCATGTCCACAGCGCAGACGTCTTTGCTTTTTACGCAATGGTTTAATTCATGGCACAAACGTTTCTCGTCACCGTTTCTATTCCTATCAAAGAGGACGTGAACTCTGACCCTTCGCCTTGACAATTTGTCTCCGATTTCCCCCCAGCGTGGTATTTCGTCCGCAGACTGTGTTTTTTCTACGAGGCGACCGAACAACCTTGGCGTCAACATTGTGATGTCTCAAAGGCAAGGTTGTCTTGTAAGCTGCCCATATAATAAACAACGCGCTTCAAGCGATCACACTTCGACGCAGCAGCCATGGATGTGAAGAGCTTGCTGCTGCTGCTGCTGTCAGTCAACTTCGCTCTCTGCGCAGTGACCTCTTCGGACGAGTCTCGAGGTGACGGCGATGACTTTGGTCTCTTCGCTTTCGGACCCAGCGACGTGGGCCAAATGTCTCGCCCGATGCTGCGTCCTTCGCGAACCCACGGCGCGTTCAGCTTTCCAAACCACGAGGACAACTACCTGTACTTCCCCAAACAGAGGGACCTCAAGTCCGCCCGACTGCACAACATCCTGGGCTCGTCCTTCGACCCATTCTGGATGTCAGTCAAGAGGCCCAGCAGCAGCGGCAGCAGTGGCAGCACGACCGGTGACACGGGGCCCCTGGCCACGCGGAGCTCGGCTGTGCGCAACGCCGCGACCGCCGCGGGCAGGAAGCTGCACGCCGCAGCGAGGGCCCTCAACTTCACCGTGCTGACCGACTCCGGAGCAGCGGTCACCGCCACAGAAGCCACCGTGGCCTTCATGACGCGCTGGCTGCTGCAGAAGGCCGAGTGCGGCGTCGCCTCTTCGTGGCACGACCTCGGCTCCGTGTTCTGGCCGCGCTGGATCCGGCTCAACCACTGCGAAGAGAGCGGCGGCGGAGGAGGAGGAGGCTGCTCCTGGCCGGCGGGGATGTCCTGCGCACCGGCGCAGTCGACGCACATCAAAATCCTGGCCTGGCACTGCTACGCGTTACGCAGCGCAGCCGTCGACGGGCAGCCCCCCCCCCCATCAGCCCCTGCAGAAGTGCGGCTGGCGGCTGGTCCCGTACCCGCTGGTCACTGCCTGCACGTGCGGATGTGGCAAGCACAGCACGGGACACGGAGGGGAGTGAATCTCCCCGCAGCAAAACAACAAAAAACCCACTGCGACTCGTTGTGCATTGGTGTTGGGGAGGACGATGGGGAGGACGATGTCAAGGACCCCCCCCCCCCCCCCTTTTCATTGGGGGGGCTTTTGGGTACGGAATGAGGCAAACGTTCTTGTCTCGCGGGGTGTTCAAGACTTTGATTTTGCTGCGTCGTTCTCAGTGTTTTTGCTTCCGTCATTCTGGTGGGCCAAGTCGCTCTTGCGAACGATCCTCCGCTGTCCTCCTCTCTTGAGAGTTCTCACCTGCTTAGACAAAATAAACTCGAACAAAGCTCTCAACTTGGTTTCACGGTAAATTGTAAATGTCAGGCCGCAGTGCCCAACTCCCTTGAGCTCGAGTCGGGGAATACGATCTTGTGTGCAGGAATATCACGTTTCTACATGTCGATTTGTAATCGAGAGAATGTTATGTCATGTTATAGTTTCCATAACGAGCATACGATGTATATTCAATTGCACAAAACTAATAATATTTGTATGTGCACTGTAATAGCTCTTATTTTTTTTAAAGAAATATCCATGAAAAATATAATATAGCATTAACCTGCTTCATTATTCATACATCTTTAGATACTACATATACAGCATAATGTATATAATATCATTTGGATACACTTAACGGGTTGCTGAAGTCTGTAATTCAATCAGGAAGTGCAGCCCAACTTAAAACCTGGGCTCAGATTTCCACGTAATCGAGGGGCATAATTTAATTTGCTGGATAATTGCATAAATATATAACTGTTGAATACAGTCGTGCACGTTGTCAATTGAGAGGTGTACATTTAAACGATGCAAGATGACGAATTTAGATGTAATTGTACAGTTCTGTGACTGAAAGTGACACTTATTTAGTTAGCACTTATGAGCATTACCATCTACAAATCCAGGTAACTTACACTACAGGAAAAATAACGTATGCATATTTGCAGCAGTTAATATACCAAAAATAAACCATGTTGATCCCCCATCAATATCACGCTGTACTATCAGTTATATTAGGTCATGCTTTTTAGAGGTAAGTTTCTAAATTATATAACACATTCATCAATAACACCATGGCATTAAAAGAGAAATATATAATAGGTGGCATTTTGGGCAATGGCGTTTTCCTATGCGTCATGAAAAAGGCCCATTGCTTCAAACGTCACCTATTACATATTACAAAAATATAGAAGTGTTGACGAATGTGTTGACTTTTTTGGTGCATCACTGCAAATTCAGAATCACCAAATAATTAAAGTTATATCATGGAGTCGCAGAAGTTGATGTTAGAATGCCACCAACAGCTTGCTTAGTTACGGAATAAAAAGCTTAAACTTAAGCCTGGTGCACACCGACCAATCTGACCTCGGTCGCACCCGACCCGGCCCGACAAATTCGTCGGCGACACCCGAGACTGGCGGGAGGCAGCACGCACACAATCCATCAGACCGTCAAGGACCCCAAGTCTCGACTATCCTCCCCGACGAGGACAGATTTTTTTTAATCCATAACCGTCGCGCCTGGTGTCACGTGTGTTTGTGATGTGGAATTCTTCTATTGGCTGCTGGTTTGCTCCTCCATCCCAACTGTGTGGCAAAATAAAAATGTTATCTTACTCCAGCTACAATAACAGGCCAAGCGGTTAATTACAATTAACTTACACACTCATTCTCCCGAACACAGGTGGAGTCCTAAAAGCAATTACAATTAACCGCGTGGCCCGTCATTGCTTTACATGTGACTTTGAGGGCTTTTCCTGCAAGTCATAACAAACATACTCTTACAATACACAGTGTGTGTGCGCGTGCTGGGATTTATCCATTCATTACAATTTGCACAAAGCCACTTTCCTATTACTAGTTAACTTGAAACGACCCAGTCTGAGGAAAGGGACAAAGTGTTGAGATGCAGCAGCTACCTCCAGTATGCGTGTGGACAACATAATCACTCAAACATGTTCATAAAAAAATACACATTGCTAAATAATGCACCGATCACAACAAAAACATACACAATGCAAATTCAATAAAAACAGCCGATGTACATTTGTTTATGTCATTGCAATGTTTTAATAACTAAAAAGTGCTTCTACAAAAACCACTCGGATTAACCATGCAGCCCGTCATTGTGAGGGTGAATTACATGTGAGATTGTGAATACTTTACTGCATTTCACAGCAAACGCACTCTTAATAGCTACACACTCATGCCGGCTAACCCAAAACTGTAGAACACCGGTATCTCCTGCCCAGCGCGTTACTCCACCTGTGTTCGGGAGAATGAGGCAGTGGTCCTCATCAGTGACATTTGTGGACGTGTTTTCACCACAACATGTGAGATCCAGTCCTTGCGTAAACGTGGCTTTTCGTGGGTCTTGGCAGCACCCACATTAATCACTGACAGGTACATTCCCTGAATAACCACCCGGCCACATAGACCAGATGCACACCCAGGAGGGGTGGACAATAGGTGGACAACAGGGGGCTTTTACCCCCCCCACCCCAACATTTAATGTAACATCGTAAATAAATAATACCCATTTTAATACATTTTATAACATAAAACCTTAATTTACATGCTATTACAATTGATTTTCGATTTTATTTTGTTTGCCCCCTGCGAAATGTTGAGTTGGGTGCAGCACTGGCTGGGAAACACCTCTCTGGGGGGCCCACCCACCTCCACCGCAGCCCCAAGACAATTAGTGTACCAAGCTCAGAGGACAAGTGCAGGCACCTACACGGAAGCGTCAGACGGAGCAACGCACCACCTATGCCGCCCGGAAAGCGCTTGGGCAACCGGTCCCGTGAGGGGTCCACATCCCCCTCCCCCCCCCACGATCATCTGACTGGCCTCCACCGAGCTCACCCGGGGGCCGCAGAGCAGAACGCCACCCTGGCCTAGCAAAGTTAACGTGTTAAGGCCCGGCACGTGGGGGCCACAGGGCACGTGATGATTTGCACCCAGGCAGCTAGGGGCACACCATACCCACATTATCCATCATTAATCTTAGCAAGAAATGTTTAGTAAACGACTGAAAAAAAATAGGTTGGAACCGGTGAACACCAGCCTGTGCATGGAGAAGCGCAGAGAGAGGTTGAGCTCTGTCCTCTCTGATCGGTGCAGGGAGCAGCGGAGCGAGAACACACATATATATACACCAGTGATGACTGTAGGTGCTGCCAGTCTGTACTAAACAAATCTTACCCTACATGCATGAAAATAAAATGCATTCTCATAATTTTGCATAAAATAATTTAGCCCGTGGCATGATTAGAAGCGAATATGTCTCAACATAATACAAATCCCTTCCGCAACGGTACAGCAGTATCTTAATTGGCCAATTAATCAGAATTGATTTGGCTTGACACGTGACACTGTGTAAGTGGTAACATGAATGTAGTCGGCGGTTTCACAGTTGACGCATGCAATTTTCAAACCATTCAAAGTTCGGTTTTGTTTAACTGCCTCTGCCAATTTGTACAGTTGAAAATGAACGCTCGCTCAGAAAAAAAACCAGAGTACTTTACGGGCTCCGACATCACGTGCCCCTAAAGGGCGACGCAATCTAGAAAGTGCAACACCACAGGCCTAATGCTATAGGTTGGTGGGTAGTGTGTGAGAGGTTAATACACAGCGTTCGCGTGGACCGTCTTATTTACAGCGTGAATGATGCTGCCAGTCTGCACTTTAGTTACAAATGCACGTTGCATAATCTTTGACAGGAGGACCAAGTGCAAGGCGCGGTCCTGTGATTTGAACGGGCTGCCTGTGCACGTGTGGGCGCCGAGTGCGACGTTGCTGCGAGCACTTTCACGATTTTGTTCGAATATTATAAAAACTATTATTTTGTACAAGGTAAGGCCCACTGAGATACACAGCTCTTTTTCAGAAGTGACCTGGCCACAAATGACAGCTCAACGAAGCGGCTTATCGTATGGAAATTTATAGCAACCAATTACTCTAAACGCATGTTTTTAAATTTGGAGGGAAAAACCGGAGGACCCGGAGAAAAATCCACACGACCACGGGGAGAACATTCAAAATCAAAAAATATACAGCAGGCGTCAGGGTCCAGATAGAACCCACGACCTCCTGTATACCAGGCAAGGTAGTTAACATCTCCTAGCCACCGTGACGCCCCACACTTGTGTTAACTTATGAATAATGACATTATGCACCACCTGGCGTGAAGGATAACAATACCTCAAATACATCATCATGTGTTATTCAACGGTTTTATTTAACTTCACTTGTGTTTGTCGTGGTCAAATCTTGTAATCAAAAGTTAGTCTACTTCCTGTTGTCCAAATCATAATTTAATTGCCTCCGTTAAAGCAATTACAAATTTTTGTATGGACGGCTTATTAATTATATATATTTTTGTAGGTCAAAAACGCCGCGGGGTCCCTAAACTGTGGAATCGGCTCGCACAAAAAGCAGGCGCCGCGTGTCTCAGGCACCATTGACGTTCTTCTCGACCGCGAGTTAAACCAAGTTGTTAATAAAACCGCTATTTTAAAAAAACTTTTTTAAGGAGTTTATTTTTGGCCTGAAGTCCCATTTTAATCAGCTTGTTATAACATTATGCCTTACCTTCTATTTCTGAAAACTGCAGATTAGTAGCCAATTTGGATCATTTTCGGCAAAAAAAAAAATTCATAAACTACACCGTTTAAGAAGACTTGATTTTTAAATCTTAAACTACACGAGCTTGCATTTACGAGAGAGACCAGAGAAACGATGCATACTCCTGATCTGCCAGTGAAGGCGCTACAGATACACGAGAGGCACTTTCCTACATTTGGTCCAACGGCGGCACAGCCATCATCTCAAACACTTGATGCAATCCTCCGCTCGTGGGGGAAGTGTCTCTACCGACATCTCAGTGGAAGTAACGAAGAGTGCAGAAAGGTCCGTTCCATCCTGTTTCCTTTCGCTGCGGTCGCAGCCCTCCTCCTGAACGGGCGAATGCCTCTTGAGAGACACGCGTCGCTCGCCGAGGGTCACCGAGCGGGGGCCCTTCACCACATGTCATATTGCACGTCCTGCGTTGCCTGCGGGGGGGCCTGGCTCGCCAGCGGGGGGTTCCAGTGCAGACCGGGCGACCGCGCCATGGCAAACTGCGCGGGCGACTCGGCCCTCCTGGCCATCTGCTCCAGCCCGTTGGGCCTGCCCGAGGACGTCTGGGTGAACGCGTTGATGTACCTAGGCTGCTGCTGCAGCTGCTGCTGCTGCTGATGGCGGAAGCCCGCAGAGGGGCATTCCGCCGGAGGCTGGCCAAAGTCCGGCGCCGCCGGCGCAAAGCCCTGGCCGGCGTCAGCGCCACCGCCGCGGGCGGCCCGCGGTCGCCCCCCGTCAGAGAGGCCCGCTCCGGCAGTAGGGACGTGGTGGTGCCTGCAAGGCTCTGGGAAGCCGGGGAAGCGGCCGCGGGTTGGGCCCGCGGTGGTGGCGGTGGCGTCGAGGCCGTTGCGCGTCTCCGCGTTCGTCTCCGCGAGGGCACGGCCCTCGTCTTTGTCGCCCAAGTGGCCGTGCTCGGAGGCGTTGGCCACCTGTCGGGAGACACCACGGGAAGGCGCGAACCTGTCACCAGTTGACATGCTGGGGGGCGTCAGGTTGGTATGTATGTAGAACTTCTTTCGCACAGTACGTAGCCAACCGTGCCGATTGGGAGGTGCGGGGCAAGTGCAGGTTTGACACGAGTTCAGGGCAAGTCGTTTCGCCATCGCGCGCTGCTGGACGGGCTACGGCAACAGTTGCTCCCACCGGCCTGCCCGCCTACCCGCACGCTGCGCGATGTGTAATGCGTCAGTGTAGCTTTGTGCCGTCTCCACCTACCGACAGCGCTCGTCTCTCATTGGCGTCCCTCACTGCAGAGGGAAGACAAAAGCAACGTGGGAGGATTAACGCAATATCACAAAAACGGAATGTGGGCAATACGCATACAATATTGGTAAGCACACCCACATAAACATAACAATTAATGCGCAAAACCAAAAAAAAACCCAACGTGTCTAAAAACTACCTTTGAAGAAGGTGCTAGATTTGGGATGTTTGGGCATTTTTTTAAGGAGTGGAAGCAGACCAGAATGCCCAGTGGAAAACCACCCATTCGCACCAAGGGATTACACCGAAAGGTTTGGAGTTTGTGAACTCATTTGCTGTACCCTCCTGGCCACTTGAGCACCCCAACACACGTTTTTGAGTTGTACAAATCTATGTGATCCACCAACGCTTGCCTTCAAAGTGCACCGCCCACTGTTTAATAACTATAAACAGTCCCTCAACAGTTATGTTATTTTTATTTTATTTCTCACTATCAAAAAGACTTAGCAAGCGAATACAGTTGACAAAGATTCATCACGCAACCTGGGATAACGGTGACTTGGGCCAATTTGCAATACAAGCAAAGCGAAGGGGGCGACGTGTCGCTGTTGGTGACGCGATAGCGTGACGATGCTTACACCGCTTGGCCCTCCACAGCAGGGTGACGTAGCTCTGGATGCTGTTGTCCTCCATGAGGAGGAGGCCCTCTTTGGAGCCGAACGTCCACACCAGGGGCCCCGCGCCGTCTTGCTGCCCGGCAGCCGCCGCCACCTCGGGAGGGAAGCGCACCGCCAGGCCCAGCCCCTCGCAGCCCAGACGCTGGTTCTCCTCCATCTGAGGCCACAAACCCACGCGCGGTTCGCACGGCGGTGCCCTTCGGATGTATGGCGCCAACGCGTGCGTGCATCGGTCTACCGGTAACACACAATTCCCTTAATGTGAACGTCAAACTAGTTCAGCGTTTAGTGTTGCCCGCCATGAACATGCCAATCCAGTCTTGTAAAAATCTGGCTCGAAAGAAGTTAACCCACCAAATGCACAGGTTCCCAATATTGGGGCGACGACCTCCTGCCGATGGGGCTGCGAGAGTGTCTCGGGAAGTCACGGTGACAACCGGAAACCTCGCCAACACAGGGTTGGGATTCTCAGCACGGTGAAGACGTTCGGCCTGAAAAGCTTAGCAAGGCCCGAGTCGGTGGCTAAAGACTGTGCCGACAGGGAGCAGGTGGTGGCGGATGAGGGAGGGAGGGACTTGCCAGCTGCTGGATGCGGAGGAGGTTGCGGCGGATGGTGCTGGACGGGCTGTCAGGGGTCACGGGAGGGCAAGGCTCCCTCTCGTCACGGCCACAGGGGGGCGGCGGCGTAGCCACTGCGGTGAGACCTGGAGGCTCGCGGGCACCAGCGGTGGCGTGAAGCAGCTTTGCTGTAAACCGTAACGCACGCACAACGAGGGCGACGTTGTAACGCAGAACGTGGGTGTTGTTTGGGAATTCTGAAGAGGGAAATCCCCGCTCACTCTAGCACTTAAGAATAATTTGCTCGAATTATTCATTCCTTCGATCATTCTTCAATACCCTCGAGTCAAGACTCCCTTTGGAAAACACGGGACGAGCAATGGCATCAACATGCATGGCAAGGCCTCGTTCAACACCGTCAACATTAATGAGCATTGGCACTTCATTCAAAACATAGCCACCTCAATAAATTTTACAGGGCGTATATGCCACCCCTACGTAACACATGGGGGTTGTTCCATGTGCCAAGTGCTTGGAATCGCAGGCAACAGAATTATCAGCTGAAGGAAATTACATTTCCTCAATCTATTACCAAGGGGCTTGGGCCATCACGCAGTGCTTGCCTTTGGCCGAGGGGAGGGGGCCCATCTTGGCTTTGCCCTGACCCGCGAGCGGCGCGTGGAAGTTCATCTTCTGGAAAGGGCTCTTGTCCCTCACGCCACGCGTCTTGGCATCGCCCAGCGCTCGTCTGAAGTTGCCGATGAAGTTCTACAACAAGGCGGCCACGCACGCATAACACCGATTAGCACACATAACACCGCTTAGCACGCATAACACCGATTAGCACGCATAACACCGATTAGCACGCATAACACCGATTAGCACGCATAACACCGATTAGCACGCATAACACCGATTAGCACGCATAATACCGATTAGCACGTTCCCGCAAGAGAGTTCTATTCAATACGCAAGTGCATGGTTGGTCTCGTCAACAGGCACATAAAGATTCGCAGATTCGCCAATTAAAATCGACTCTTTCTCTCATGACATCAAACTGCGTGCGTAAGAATTTATATTTTACGACTTGCGCAAACGATACACAAACCGTAGGCTAATGTTACACTGGAGCTAATAATGCAACTGAAACCGCATTAATAGAACAGAAAAAAAGCAAGAACCGATACAAACGACATGGCACCGATGTGCGAGGGAGAAAGGACATTTCACTCGTCGGTTCCACCTGAGGTGGCACAACTTTAGCGGTTCTAATTTCTCAGCGTGGCCGATGACAGTGAGGCTATCCAATCGTTTGCTCTCATTCGTCGTGCAAACAAATTGGCACCCAGACGGAAGAGTCTACTGCAGGGACCTCAGCACTTGGAAACCGTGCGACGACGACGACAACGACGCGGCTCGGTTAACAGGCGGCGCCCGAGCTGCGACTACAGAGGCTGTCGATGCCAGATCGGCCTCATCAGCAAATATTCGTAGCCACAGAAACGAGCCTGACGGAAGACAATCATCCTCGACTTGCCGGAGAAAATATACATCCATGGTACTGCCGAGGGTGTGCCGCTACCTCAGGTGGTACCCATCGGCAGCTCCTGCGAGGGTACGCACGGGTGCATGCCGTCGTCTAGACGGGGGCCAGCCCTGGCGCTGGCGACCGTGCATGCCACTCACGTAGGCGTGCTGGTAGGGCACGCCGGCGCGCTCGGCCGCCTCGGCGATGAGCGCGTTGCCCTTCTCCTGCGTGCGCATGCCGCGGTACAGGTAGTAGTAGACAAGGACGCTGTTGTACTTGGGGAAGCGCTGCAGCTTCCTGCACGGGAAGACAAGCAGTCACGCGACCGCGAAAAGACCACGAAGCTTTAACAACGCAACCAAGCGCCCCCAAAATGCCAGGGGGTTTAAGGGCCAGGCTTCCTTTAAGTCGTGATGCAGAAAAACAAGAATGTTTAATGGGTACTACAGCTTTTATTCACAGCTACAATAGATGAATTTGTCTATTTTACATATATTTTCAAGAGATTAAAAAATTAATGAGCAACGACATCATTACGTTCCAATACCATGAACCTCATAATCGTACGATATATATTCCAAATTTGGCAATCGGAGTCATTCGGGCCCGATGCAGGCACGTGGGTGAAGCAAAAGCTGTGCCAGACAAGCCCAGCCATTACCTTGCCAGTTATTTTTTTTCATTCCGACTCAACATGAGCCCAGTACAAAGCACCGGTCACAGTATGGGGGGGGGCGGGGGGGGGAGAGGAACAGAAAACTCACTTGGCCAGTTCTTTATTTGAGCGCAGATCAGCGAGGAACCTGCATGCACACGCAAGAGAACCCCACACGTTCGTCAAAGACGCCGTGGCCTTAAAAGGAAATGTATTATAATGGACAACGTTTCAGGCAATGGTCCTTCTTCCGGAGAGAGTGGATGATAAGAGTTGGAGACTGCTGAGAATTACGTGATATAATTTTTTTCCAATGGTCAGCTTTAAAATGGGCATTTTTATAGTTACACTAATAGTCTGCTATTGCTTAAAAGATAAATCCTTCAATAATAATAAAAATATATCTTAATTAATAAACCCATATGTATTTAAATAAATAAAATGTTGCTGGCACACTGCATCGTACAAGGAATGTTAGACATCGTCTGTCAGCACGCCTGCTCAACAGTTTACCATCCAACTTGGCTGAAATGACCAATCGTTGCAAACACTCATTAACCATATATTTACGTCACAATCGGTTAGATGAGGATCAATAGTTAATAATAGTGTGTATTGCTTAGCACGGTGAATGCAGAAAGAGATAACAAAGTGTGCTTTTGGTACTAAAAATAGTCCACTCACTTTTCAGGACTTGCCATGTCCACCATCTGTATGATATAACATGCAAGAGACACTGTCAAAATGCCCAATGTATGTTTCAAAAGCATGACATCCATTGCATTCAACACCACATTTCGTGCGTTACTTCTTACGTTATTTAAGCGTTGCAAAACATGTACAAAAAAATGTACACAAAGTGCTGTGTGCACTCAGTTGCGTAAAAAAATTATTTTTATATATTGTCATTTATTTATCCAAGAGAGCTTGCCAAGCCTCGTGCCGAGTGCTTTGTGCGGCAGCAGAAGACAATAGCACCTAAGGCCTGCACAGATGGGTTCACTACTCGTTTACCATACTAATAATAATTTGCATTTAAATAGCGCTATTATCACGCTCGCTGGTTAATTCGTTCATTTGAACTCCACTTGCGAAAGCACCATCTGTACACGAGCGATGGAAGGCACGTTCCAGACGACCGGCGCAGACGCACTGCAACCCTCCGCAGCTGCCACAGCGTTAGTTTGTATCGCTTCCAGCGTTGGCGTCGAGCGCTAACGCAGCACGAGCGACGAGAAGTACGGACCGTTAGCCCGTCGCTGAGGTAACGCTGCCGTGTTACCTCTCCAAAGTGCTGCGTGTATAACAAGCAGACACCCCCTACCAACGCCGGCTCGAGAAATATAATGACGGTAAAACATCGATGGGCGCTCGGTGGGGACTTGCCGTTGCGCAGGTCTCCTCTGCCGGTCGTGAGCAGGGCCGTTTGCATGGGGAAGCCACCACTCCCGACTGCTGCTGCTGCTGCTGCTGCTGCTGCGGCTGTGGTGGCTGCTGAGGCTGCTGCTGCTGCAGCTGCTGCGGCTGCGGCTGCGGCTCGGTTTCGCACGGTGGGGTATCGTCCATTCGCTCGTCCCCAATGCACGGCACGCCCCCGTCGGGCTCTGGCAGCTTGTCGTCGGCGTACCCGCCGAGGCACGGCCAGCTGTCGTCCGCCAGCGAGCAACCGGCCGCTGTCACCACGTCGGCCTGCTGTGGCGACTCCGCGTGGGAGCTCTCCGACTCCGCCGTGCGGCTCGCTGCACTCCGCGCCCCACAGTTTTGTCAAAACATTTAACATTTTCACCTTTTTCTGTTTTATTCGGTGCTCATTTGCTTCCCCCTGCTTCGGATGCGTTTATTTCTCTCCCAAGCTGGAGGCAAAAGCCCAGCAAACAAAAAAAACGGCTGTCAAATAATAACACTCCAATTAAGATGAAATACGTTCAACTGCAAAGCACTGGGGTGGAAAACACAAGACCTTGCAGGCCCAATTCTTGTGAGCAGCCTTTTTCCAATTTTGTCAACGACTGCTTACATTCCGTAAAACAGTCCGAGAAATGCATTTAGCACGAATATCACTATTGCTGAAACAACCCACAATGCGGCAATTATGCAAAAAAAATATTTTTGCCGCCACTTTGCGATGAAGGCCTCTGAACGAATGCTGGCTTACCCTCCGCATCCGAAGGCTCCTCCCTCTCGCCCCAGCCGTGCAGGGCCTCAAAGCTCGAGTCGTTGTGAACGTCTGCCTTCCCGGCGCCGTCGGGCCAGTGTCCGCTTGGCAACCCTGCGAACAACGCGGCGTGAGCAGCCTTCCCTCCGCCGCTACCGGGCCACGAGGCCAAGGGGCTGAAAGTGCGGCGGCGAGTGTGGATCGGAAGACATCGCTGTACCCTGGCTCTCGGGCTGCGCCAGCTTCGGGGGGACCGACTGGAATGAAGAGGCCATCGTGGCGCCGGTGCCGGCACCAGCGCTGGGGAAACCCGTCTCATACCAGTTGGGTTCCCTCCGCACGCGCGTCTTTGCCTGCCCCAGCACCCGCCGGAAATTGCCGATGAAGTTCTGCGAAAACAAGCGGGAGAGAGATGAGGGAAGGAGGTAGCCCGGTTGGCCCAAGAGGGGAGCACCATGCCAGAGTATTCAGCCGGCACCACTGAAATGCCGAGTACAAAGATCAAGCAGCCACCGGTGATTAAAGCAGGTTCTGTAGCATACCGAGTTGATGCCTTCACAAACACCCATCGTATTTAATTCGGTTTTTCCACTTAATTTGGCTCACTCCATGTCTGGGGAATTAAAACCCGAGGTTTGAGTCAAGTGAGACGAACACCTTTTGCAGGGCATACACAGGGTCTGGTGCCACCGGCGTGGATCGAGAGGCCCATTGAAGTGGGCGTGAGAGGCAGCCTTGTGAAGTCATCGTCTTGGGTCACTGCGACGCGAGGTGTCAGAGAATGACCCGTGGCAGAAGAGTGACCCCGCCTTTCTGTCGAGTGGTTATTTGACCAAAAGTCACCATGCTGGTGAGTGCAACAGCCTTGGTGACGGTGGCTGGCTTGGGACCAGTTCAGATATCACTCGCAATCGATGTTAACCGTGGCCGGGAAGTGAAAATGCTGGTCACTCGATTCAAAGGCCGATGGGGTCAACCACCGCACGCACCCCCCGCTTGTATTGCAGTGCTCAATAAACGAAGGCGCGTAAATAATGAATCCAAAGCGCCGACACGTGTCCCCGCCTGTGCGTGCCGCTCACGTAAACGTGCTGGTAGGACATGCCGGCCCGCTCGGCCGCCTCGGCGATGAGCGCGTTGCCCTTCTCCTGCGTGCGCATGCCGCGGTACAGGTAGTAGTAGACCAGGACGCGGTTGTACTTGGGGAAGCGCTGCAGGTTCTTGACGTGCTGGAAGATCTCGCGCGGCTCCTCGCCGGCGGGCTCCTCCCCCCCGCCGCGCCTCTCGTCGGGCGGCGGGCACGGCGCCTGGGCGGCCGCGTTGCCCTCCGGCGCCCCCTCCCGGCCCTCGTCCGCCGCACCTGACCCGCGGCAACAACGGGAGATTCAACTTACGGCGGGAGGAGACCCGCAGCCCCGACGCGTCTTGCGTCGTAGGCGTGTCCCCGGGTTGTGTCACCCAGGCTGCCCGACACACGAAATTGAAGCGTGATGAACGAGAAAAAAAATACTTCAAAAGTTGCTGTAAAATGCACAATTACACGTGAAAGTGCCTTAACTCAAGAGTGCATTTTGTGGCCCAAGAGCAATTTGTACCGACCCCGGAGTAATGATGGCCTGGGTTAACCCCCCCAAAATGGGATTTGAACTCGCAACTTTTCCAATTGCGAACCGTTCGCTTGACCGCCGAGTCAGCGAATCGGTTACTATTGATGTATTCACGTGCGTGGGAGTGGCGGCACAAACATCTATAACGCCACGCCTAAAATTCATTTCAGCTTTTTTCTTTCTCTCATCAATGAAATCTTAACATCCCGAGGCACACCGAGGCCTGGCTAATTACGCATATACAAGATACACTCGGTCTTGGTTCACGCCTTCGTTTCACGTGCGCGCTCCCAACTCGACAAGCGGACGCAACGACGCCTCCTGCGATGCGACGCGCAGAGCTCAGTCATCGCCACCGCCTCGTCGTCCGCACGGCCAAAACCAAAAATGTGTCGCAGAGCCGCTTTAAAGCCGGCGAGCGAGTGGAGCACCGGGCTTGCGGGCGGCGTTGGAAGCCGACGGGGCTGGCGGAGGCCCCGGCTGTGCCGAGTTGAGGCTGAGGTCCAGGCTGGCCAGCAGGTCCTCATCGCCATCCCACACTCGCGGGGGTCGCTGCTTCGACTCTCCCCTGGCCCGCCGGAAGTTCCCGATGAAGTTCTGAGTTGCAGTGGGCAGGGGCGGTGGGGGTGGAGAAGGGAAGGAGGTGCCGTGTCAGGGCACGGGGAGCCGTTGCAATTAACGCACGTACGGCTGTTGGGTCTTGTTTTATAACGCTTTCCAACAGACATTGACGCATTGGCTCTGTCCATCTTTCTCAAGCCGAGGTGGAGACCGGGGGCTGGTGACGAGGTGGAGACTGAGAGTCGTGATGATTGTGGCTCATGACGAGGTGGAGACTGGGAGTCGTGACGAGGTGGAAACTGTGGCTCGTGGTTGTGCTTGGTCATCTCGTGTGACTCGGAAACATCATTATCAGCGAAGATTAACACACTGCGGGTGGAGACCTCGCCAAGAAACCGACGCCACCACCCCCACGTACTCCTGCGACGTAACGGCCTCGACATCTCGTCTGCGCATGCCGTGTGGTGTGTAGCGGCGCAGGCACTCACGTAGACGTGCCGGTAGGTGACCCCGGCGCTCATTGCGGCCTCGGCGATCAGCGGGTTGGCCTTCTCCTGCGTGCGCATGCCCTTGCACAGGTAGTAGTACACGAGGATGCGGTTGTACTTGGGGAACCGGTCAAGCACCCTGAGGATCACACGCACACAACGACAACCCCCACTCAAAACTAAACTAGAAACTATGTTTATTTTACCAAGTAAGGCCCACTGAGCTATGTAGCTCTTTTTCAGAAGCGATCTGGCCACAAATGATAGCTCAACGAAGTGGCTTATCACGTGGAAATGTCTTGTAGCCAAATACTCTAAACGCATGTTTTTAAATGTGGAGGGAAAAACTGGAGGGGAAACAGGCGTCAGTCAGAGTGGGCATTGAACCCACGACCTCCTGTATACCAGGAGGTAGTCAACAGCTCGCAACTGTGGCGCCCACTCTTAGCTCTACAAAAGATTACTCAGTAGAATGCAAACCTGAAGCGGTTAGGGTTGATAGACGATTCAGCGCTCACCGATTCACTCCAGTCACTCGCTCACCGGCGGTCAATCGCCGGTAATGATTTGTTTTTGATACGGTGCCATCCTTTACACAGGGGCATCTCGTAGCGCTTAACGTCACAACTCATTTGAAAGGGCACCCTCAGTGGCAGCTGTCCCAAGGTGACTCGGCACCTGGCCTATAAGTGGGCAATAGTCTGCCAGTAATGGGCGATGATTTCAATCCATAATCCCAATTGAGTAATTGCGGGACATTTGTATAATTTGGCAAATTTGTACCATGGCGTCGGCACACAATGGCCTACTCATGATATCGCTATTACCGTGCGGTTACAGTTTCTATGAACGCCGCTGACGTTGTTGGCTAAGTAACCGCACCAGATGTTCACTGTAGGCATCTGCGTACGAGTGCAGGTGATAGACGCAGTGAGTTTCTCACTTTGAGATGTCTTGAAGCTTTGGAATCACAGACAGGAATCTGGAAACAGATAGGCTTACAGAGTTAAATCTAAATTTATGTACGTATGTTGAACTTCTTTCACACCGCACGAAGCCAACCATGCTAATCGGAGGTGCGGGGGAAGGACAACGAAACACAAGATAAATTGTGTTCAATGCTATTTTTCCAAGATATGGGTGCAATGCATTAAAACTATAAAAATGGGATCACTTACTTGTCTGCGCCTCCAGTGGCTTGGCCCTGAAAAAAATAAGATTCTTATTTTACAATTGTTTATCCAAGAAAGTCCCAAGATACTTGCAGGAGGGGGGAGAATATTGCGATGTGTAATTCTAAATGAGTAATTTGTAGGTCATTTTTCAGCATGTGGATGTTTAGGCAATACCAGTTACATTAAAACCGGAGACCCTGTAGGAAACCGATGCACAGAACGGGGGGAGAACACACAAACTCCACGCAGAAAGGTGCCAAGTCAGGAATCGAACCCAGGCCCCTTGCTGCTGTGAGGCACAATTCTCACCACTGCGCCACCATCCTGCCACCCACACATCAAGCGACATCCGTAAATACTCGCTTGCCATCCTGAGCGCTTGGTATCCAAAGTTTCACAAGACTTACGGAATCATCAAAGTATGAAAAAATAAGAATAGGTTTTACCCTTTCTAGCAAGAAAACAGAAGGTGTGAAGATGTTCAAACACCAAATAGAAACGTTTTGCAAGGAATCACGTCTGCATTAACCACACGTACTTGTGGTGAACATGCAAACATACATGCTCTGATAATGTATGGTATTTTCTTCGAAACTGATTGGCCTCGTCTCACCAATGTCAGACCAAAGAACGCCAAAAGACGGAGTGTTTGAATATCTTAACAGCTCTTGTTTTACTGTCAGAAAGGGTAAAACCTGTTCTTACTTTTTTCAAACTTTGATATTGGCAAAAAGGTCCCACTTAGAAACAATGAACTTCAAAATATAGCTCTCATTGTGTAGATGCATACCTAGATTATGTGTCTCTCCGTATGCCCCGCATACATTTCACAACTAATATCCTATGTGTTTTAACGTCAATGAAAATTCATCATGCGAGCAAACCCATGTCGACGTGCCTGACCGCAACTTGGCTAATTACTCATGAATGAAGATTTAAATCAACGCCTCTCAACCCCGTGGGTCGTTCGATCGGTGGCTGTAGGCTGCGGCCTGGGCACCCTTCCGGGGGAAATTTCAAACGTGCGCGAGGAATGTCAGCATCATGCTGCGGTGACGAAACGCACATACACAAGGCAGAACAAATACCTTCGGAACATCGTGTTCACTAGAGGCGTGGACATGTGGTCTCTCTCTTTGTGTTGTGGCCTAAATAACCCTAAAGGGGTGGGGGCCAAGGAGGCTAGGGGGGGGGGTTTAACGAGGCCCCTGTGGTTTTGATGGGACTGGGGGGGGGAGGAAACAACCTTTGAGGACCATGGTTTTAAACTATAAACTATTTTTATTTTACCAGGTAAGGCCCATATAGCTCTTTTTTAGAAGCGACCTGGCCACAAATAGGTCAACGAAGTGGCTTATCACGTGGAAATTTATAGCACACGACCACAGGGAGAACATGCAAACTCCAAATATACAGCAAGCGTCAGGGTCGGGATCGAACCCACAGCCTCCTGTATACCGGGCGAGGTTGTTAACATCTCGTCGCCGTGGCGCCCAACTCACGCCGCACAACCCGGGTCCCGCAGGGCGGCACGCGTCTTAGTCTACAGCAGTGGCTCTCAGGAGCGCGGTCACAGACCACCGGTGGTACACGACGGTCCTCCAGGTGCTTCCCGGCGGCTGCGATGCAAATGCAGCTTGATCCGGAAATAATGACAATGTTGAAATGTAATTTTTAAAAACCAAGTTAGGCAAACTACCCTGATTAAACTACCCTAACCCTAAGATGTAAATGCCCCCGCTAAAAATAAACCTTAGAGCTGCGAAAATTTGTTTTTATTTCGGTAATGTACGACTACTATTTAGAGCGATAAGTGAATGCACCAGGGGGGTGGGAGGCTGGCTGGTCCGCGGGGTCACCACAAGTTTGAGAAACGCCACTCTGCAGAATAAGCGGCGCTTTGTTTTGCGTGCTGCGCCTTGCTCTGGACTTGCACGGCTAACCTCTCCGCGGACCGCGCGGGTCTCCGGTGCCGCGTGGACGCCGGCGGGCGAGGGCGCCGCGCACCGTACCCACCTCGTCCTGGGATACCTCGCCCGAGTCCAGCACGTCGGGGCCCTGGTACCAGAGCTGCTGCTGCTGGTCGCACGCAGGGCTGGCCGCTCCGCCAGGGTCTGCGCCACACACGCGCACAAAGACAAAGGTCCCCTGTATAGCCTTAATAGACTGCTGGGGCAGGCGCTGTTTGCGAGTAGCACCTTTGAAGGCCGGCATGGCACGCGAGGGGGTGTGTGGCCAGCAACACGCCCGGCCGCCTTTGTCTCTTGAGTGGCGAAGTTTACACACCGCACCTGGTACTCATTTGAGGCCGAGTCGGCCTAGGGGAGGCCCAGGACCAGTTCAGAAAACCGTCAATGGTGTTGGCCATGAGCGGGAATCGAATACGGGTCATCGGGTTCGTAGCGCAGCACGCTAATCGCTACACTAACCGCTCCCTACACGCACACAGGCGCGCACACACGCACCATGAAACAAAGCAGGCTTCTATACCTTGCCCATGTCCCCATACAATCGTCACTCAACACGCCCGTCACCATTCATTTAAGCTTATGCTTCACATAACCCGGGTAAACCCAACGGCATTAAATAAGCCACGCTTTTTTTGCGGAGCTACTTCTGGCTACGCACATGAAATATGACGCTTGTACATTTTGTGCAAGCACAACCCTTTTACTGATAATTACAAGACCCCTTGTGGCTACAAAACCAGCTATGCAGCTTAGCAATGACAATGCACAGATTTACACAGCCTTCCGGAAAGATTGGTAACAAAAAACTTTAAAAACTAATATTTATTGAACAGAGCAACGTCACGCTTCGCAGCAGTGCGTGTGCTGCAATACGACGGCGCGGGTGATAAGCGTGCACACCTAACGCACCCGTCCGTGCGGTTTCTTTGCCGCACATTTCTTTGTGTGCAGTTAATTCCCCAAACAAAACGAAAGTCCCCTTCACGCACTGGCCCGTAAGCTTGTTGGTTTGCTCGCGAATGTTAATCTAACATTTTTTTGGTAAATCACCGAGCTATGAATCTAATTTCGAGCGCCGACACTGGGCAATTCATCTTACGGGAACAGATGCTCCGTGCCAGCCAGGGAGGGGTATGGCTCACCCGCAGCGTCGCTCTGGTTGTACGTTCCGTCGCAAGCGATTTCCACCTTCAGCCAGTCGACGTCCAGGCCCTGCCCGTCTTGCTCACAGAGCACTGCCGACGGGTTTCCGGGCAGGCACGGCTCCCTGACTGTCCGGGGAGGTAGGAGAACACGGTAGGTAGGAGAACACGCCATCGGGGGTCAACGCCTGCCTACTCGCAGCCGGCGTGGTCATTCAACAACTTCTCAGATGCCCAGCCCCGCGTGCCCATTCTAATGGTAATGCAATTTGCACAGCTGCACCACTCTTAGTTTAACCGTCACAGCCACACATGTTTGACATTCTGTCTTAATCTTATTACATTTTCATTCCATTTGTGCTAAGGCCGTCACGTCACGAGTATTTTGAACTCGCAAGGAGCAGTAGCAAACCGTGTATTAGAGAACAGTCCACAGTGGGCACTTTTATTCCCATATTCACCGACACAGGGAGAACCTGTTACAATAAAAACCAACGTTTTAAATAAAAACACCACTGAAATTTTGCCGAAATTAAGTGACGAACTAAGTGCCAATGCGACGTTTTGTTCTTGTGCAGTCATTTGTGACAGTGTTGACACCATAAACTGGCGACACTTGAGAACACGGTTTATTCATGGGTAGCCAAAACCCGCATTCAATGGGACCCCAGAGCTCCGAGCCGTGAGCCACGCAGCCACCCCACCCTCACCTTCCTCAGACTTGACAGGGACGGTGGACCAAGCCTCCGACTTGATGTGAAGCTGCGAGTCTTGGCTCTGCCGCGCGTCGGACGGACGGCGCTCTGTCCTGTCCTCCATGGCTGACGGGAGACAACAGTCGACGGGGCAAGACTGTGAATAAACATCGCTCTGGCTGGAGCACTGGGTGGAACGGACGATAGTAGGAATACGATATCGCTGACCGTGTTACGATTGACCAGCAGGAATAAGTGCATTTTAATTGATTAAATAGACTGTATCACAGTTGACATCACCTCTCCCGTGCCTTGTAAACGGCAAAAAGCAGTCTCTTTGTTACCATATTACACATATCAGAGCTACAATTGATGCCAAGGCCAGCTGCTGCCCACGAACATCTGATTGTACACGACAGACAATGCTCACAATCACGGCCCCTTGAATTCAAATATACTCGAAGATTGCGCAGAATGCACTGGAAAGGGCATTCACACACCACCCAGAGCAACTCTAGGGGTCACATAAAGGCAGCGCTCCCTCCGATTACAGCACTGTACTAATCACCGCGTGCGGAATAAACGAGCACGGCACTCACGGCAAGCGACCACGTCGCCCGTGCAGCGGGGACAATGATTGGCCCACTGTGTGCATGCAACAGCCTATACTTAAGGCTCAATTTGTTATAAACACGGACGTTTAAGAGGGGATGTGCCCGGAATACAATATGGACAGTGACTGGTATTGGACGTTAGGCACACACGTTGCGCTGAATGCATGTGCACGGTCGCCGTGTGCATTGTGTACAAGTCAATGGAGATTACGAAAAGAATAATAATGGATTTGGTGTTTTATGTTGTCAAATGTATTCAAGGGAAAAGTGAACATTTGTAGTTTTACGTGTGCTCTTTAATAAGACGGTTGTATTCCTTGTTAGTAAACTACGAGTTGTGTGATTCACAGCTGTTTCTGAACAACAGCAACATAACGTGGAGTTTCTCCTTCAACACGTGGTTAAATAAGGGACGTCAAGAGACACATGCAACAGGTGCCATTCGTGACTAAGTGGCACCGACTGACCCACAGCGTTGCTGCCAGACTAGGTGCCCTTCGATGTTACCTGGGGAAGTGAAGACTTGATCAAGGTCACGGAACAGGGCCATGTGTCAAACAAAGATTAATATCCCTCATATAGCCTTAACAGACTGTTGGGGCAAGTGCTGTTAGCGAGCACCCATGAAGGCCGGCACGTCACGGGAGGGTTGGGTCGCTAACACCACGGCCAGCCGCCTTTGTCTCCCCAGTGGCGATGTTTACACATCGCACCAGGTACTCATTTGAGGCTGAGTCGACCTAGGGGCGGCCCAGGACCAGTTCAAATAATCATCACCGGTGTTGGCCGTGAGCGGGAATCAAACCCGGGTCGCCAGGTTCGTAGCAAAGCGCTCTAAACGTGACACTACCGCTCCCCACATGCATGTCAAACACGCATGTATACATGTATACAGATACATACAGGACAAGTACATCGACAAAGATCCCCCACATAGCCTTGACAGACTGTTGGGGCAAGTGTTGTTTGCGAGCACTAATACACACAGACGCATACATATCCTTACATGAACGCATATGGAACAATCTAAAACAAAATCACATTTTGGTGACCTGAGTCATGTAAATGAGACTGCCCTCGTCTCTTCCGTGTTCTCAGCTGTTTAAACAAAATAAACATTAAACTTGGAAACGATAATAAACTTGAAGCTAAGGAATGCCCGTCGACTGAAAAAAAACACTCATAGCTCAGTGAGCTTTACCTGGAAAAATAAACGTAGTCGAGTTTAGGTATATTTATTTATTCAGTAATTTGCTCACCTTTCATATACTTTGCGCTCGTACCGTTCATTTTTGTATTGTTTTGTTGTTCTAAGTTTCTAACTCCGCCCCTAATAAAGATTCAGATTCTATAATGAAGGGAATCTGAATCTGTAGTATAGAAGTCCGGTCGGGGTGGATCAGGAAATGGAATGGTAGCTACATTTCTTAAACCCCTCACACTGACATGAAAAGCCAACACTATACCAGAAGGTACATCATGAATGTACGCGTTAAAAGGTTAACAGGGAATTACGCGCAGCCGTGCTTTGTGGAATGACAGGGCTGGATTGCAACAAAAAAAAGTTAAACCAGACAAGATTAACGAATTCATAATAAAGGTTTTGGGGTTAGATGGCGTTATTTATAAATGTGTCACAACCCTCCACCACCCGACACGGCCAATCAGTAAAAAATGTGTCACGTTGACAAAAGACGAATAGTTCACTACTTTAGCGCACCGCCGGTGTGTTGAAAAGATTAAAGAATGACAGCTCATATGTGAAGCCTCATTACCCCCAATGGCGCGGGGTTGACTTAACTCACAAAACCAAAGTGGAATGATATGGAACAGCAGCTGTTTTCTATGGCATGTCATGCCGAGAATACCGCACTAAGATAAAACAGCCGCCATTCACCACTAAGCGACGGCGACGTTACCACAGCGAGTGTGCCAGGATAGGTGCACGTCTAAGGCCACGTGAAGGGTCAAAGGTTGGCTGGCAGGAGGTCACAGGACGGACCCCCCCCCCCAAGGTGCAGCGCATGAGCTGAGAAGACCGCCTGCCTGGACTCCCGAGACAAAGATTCACAGTTTCGCGCACCACCCACCGTAAGTTAAGTGAGGCTGTCAGCGAGCCTCTATTAAGGCCAACAGTATCCTCAAAGTGCACCTAGCCTGGCACTGCCCACGAGTTGTTTCCACCGAGGTCGACCTTGACACCACTGGTACCAGTCATCGTGAATCGGCTCCCAAAGCCTCGCGTGCCACATCCAGCCCGTGAAACTCGCATTCACTTCCCTTATCCCCCCCCCAACACAACCACTCGCAACACGGATCAGCCAGCTCTCGTCTCGCTCTATGCCGCGCCCGTTTATCCACCCTCTCTATCAGGGATACAACACACACACAAGACAAAGATAAGACAAAGAACCTCCCCCCTCTCGCCTTTAACGCACCATTAAAGTGCCGCTATTAAGACGACCAAGCACACGAGGGGAATGGGTGACCAACGCAACACCCGTCCGCCTTTGTCTCCCCAGTGTTGTTCACGTTTAACACACACGGGGTTATACTCCTCATACGATGGGGTTGTTTGGTCGCGAGGTTGAACGCAACTCGGGGGCATCCGCCGTGTCGAGGCGTCGCGGTGCAGCGCTAACCGCTGCGCCACCACTCCCCACGACACCAAAGACAAAGACCTCCCGTATAGTATTAACAGACTGTTGGGGCAAGTGCTGCTAGCAAGCACCTATGAAGGCCGGCACGGCACACGACGGAGTGGATGGCCAACACCACGCCCGGCCACCTTTGTCTCCCCAGTGGCGATGTTTACACACCACACCAGTTACTCGTTTGAGGCCGAGTCGACCTAGGGGAGGCCCAGGACCGGTTCAGATAATCGTCACTGGTCTTGGTGGCCGTGAGCGGGAATCGAACTCGGCTCGCTGGGTTCGTAGCGCAGCGTGGCGCTAACCACGACACTACCGCTCCCCACACACACCGTACAGTGACACACAACACAATCTGGCTGTAAGCCTGACGATACCGGTTGTAGTTGCTGGCGAAACGTTCGTACTCAGGTTGTGAATGTTGTGGCTTTGCTCTCCAACACACAGCCGGTGTTGCTGTACTAGTGACGAATTGACACGTTCTGTTTACGTGATAATCCTTACTAGTTTGCCGTGTCGGGTGGTGGCGGGTTTAACGACACATTTATAGTTACGCGATCTACCCCAAACAACCTGTAACTATGGATGATATTGCTCGCGAAAGCCTACGTGGTGTTAAACACACAACACACTCACACACACACTCAACACACGACACACTCACCTACTCACACACAACACACACACACCTACACTCACACACAACACACACTCACCTACACTCACACACAACACACACACACCTACACACACACACAACACACACACCTACACACACACACAACACACACACCTACACACACACAACACACTCACCTACACCGACACTCACCTACACACGACACACTCACCTACACGCACACCGACACTCACCTACACACACACACACAACACACTCACTCACCTACACACACACACAACACACTCAACACAACACACTCACTCACCTACACACACACACACTCACCTACACACACACACACCACACTCACTCACCTACACACACACACACCACACTCACTCACCTACACACACACAACACAACACACTCACTCACCTACACACACACAACACACTCACTCACCTACACACACACAACACACTCACTCACCTACACACACACAACACACTCACTCACCTACACACACACAACACAACACACTCACTCACCTACACACACACACACACACAACACAACACACTCACTCACCTACACACACACACACACAACACAACACACTCACTCACCTACACACACACACAACACAACACACTCACTCACCTACACACACACACAACACAACACACTCACTCACCTACACACACACACACAACACACTCACTCACCTACACACACACACAACACAACACACTCACCTACACACACACACAACACAACACACTCACCTACACACACACACAACACAACACACTCACCTACACACACACACAACACAACACACTCACCTACACACACACACAACACACTCACCCACACACACACACACACAACACACTCACCTACACACAACACACTCACCTACACACAACACACTCACCTACACACACACACACAACACACTCACCTACACACACACAACACAACACACTCACTCACCTACACACACACAACACAACACACTCACTCACCTACACACACACAACACAACACACTCACTCACCTACACACACACACACAACACAACACACTCACTCACCTACACACACACACACACACAACACAACACACTCACTCACCTACACACACACACACAACACAACACACTCACTCACCTACACACACACACACACACAACTCACTCACCTACACACACACACACAACACAACACACTCACTCACCTACACACACACACACACACAACTCACTCACCTACACACACACACACAACACACTCACCTACACACACACACACAACACAACACACTCACCTACACACACACACACAACACAACACACTCACCTACACACACACACAACACACTCACCCACACACACACACACAACACACTCACCCACACACACACACACAACACACTCACCTACACACACACACAACACACTCACCCACACACACACACACAACACACTCACCTACACACAACACACTCACCTACACACAACACACTCACCTACACACAACACACTCACCTACACACACACACACAACACACTCACCTACACACACACACACAACACACTCACCTACACACACACACACAACACACTCACCTACACACACACACACAACACACTCACCTACACACACACACACAACACACTCACCTACACACACACACACAACACACTCACCTACACACACACACACAACACACTCACCTACACACACACACACAACACACTCACCTACACACACACACACAACACACTCACCTACACACACACACACAACACACTCACCTACACACACACACACACACCACACTCACCTACACACACACACACACACCACACTCACCTACACACACACACACACACCACACTCACCTACACACACACACACACCACACTCACCTACACACACACACACACCACACACTCACCTACACACACACACACACCACACACTCACCCACACACACACACACCACACACTCACCCACACACACACACACAACACACTCACCTACACACAACACACTCACCTACACACACACACAACACACACAACACACTCACCTACACACACACACACAACACACTCACCTACACACACACAACACACTCACCTACACACACACAACACACTCACCTACACACACACACAACACACTCACCTACACACACACACACACAACACACTCACCTACACACACACACACACAACACACTCACCTACACACACTCACAACACACTCACCTACACACACACACACACTCACCTACACACCCACACACACACACTCACCTACACACCCACACAACACACTCACCTACACACCCACACAACACACTCACCTACACACCCACACAACACACTCACCTACACACACACACACCCACACAACACACTCACCTACACACACACACCACACTCACCTACACACACACAACACACTCACCTACACACACACACACACTCACCTACACACCCACACACACACACTCACCTACACACCCACACAACACACTCACCTACACACCCACACAACACACTCACCTACACACCCACACAACACACTCACCTACACACACACACACCCACACAACACACTCACCTACACACACACACCACACTCACCTACACACACACACCACACTCACCTACACACACACACCACATTCACCTACACACGACACACTCACCTACACACACACCACACACACACACTCACCTACACACGACACACTCACCTACACACACACACGACACACTCACCTACACACACACACGACACACACACACTCACCTACACACGACACACTCACCTACACACACACACGACACACTCACCTACACACACACACGACACACTCACCTACACACACACCACACACACACACTCACCTACACACGACACACTCACCTACACACACACACGACACACTCACCTACACACACACACGACAATGTTGTGCAGGAGAGGGAGGGGGGGGGAGCTCACTAAACACGGCGCCCGCGAATCGCCATTCGACGGCGTCGACCCCGAGGCCAGCCTGGGCCGCGCCCACCGCGCGGTGCCACAGACAGCACGAAGCGTGCGCCGATAAACAACAACAACAACACCAACGACGACAACAACAACACAACGACGACGCGCCCGATGCCAGCGGCCTCAAGTTGACGACAATGCCCGCGATGCACGAGCAGGACGTGAGGGGGGGGGGCAGCTCGCTCCACCATTCCCACCAGCGCCACAAACACGTCCACGTGTCTCTCGCCTCTTGGAGACGAGGCAGAGAGGGGAGAGAGGAGAGACGGAGAGAGACGAGAGGGAGGAGAGAGTCGCCGGCTCGTTACCTGCAGCAGCAGCAGCAGCGAGCGGCCGCGGGCGGCGAGGTAAATAGTAAATAAATAAATAACCCTCGCGGGAGGCCCCCGCCGGAAGTTGCGGAGCGTTTGCCCCCCCCTCCCCCCCTGAGTGGAAACTCGCCGCCACGCGCCTCGATTTCGTTCCGGGTTCCGAGGGGTTTCTTTTACAGGGACCACGTGCGTCAATAACGCCACGCCCTCGTGTGTGTATGGTGTCTGTACGTGTGTGTGTGTGTTTGTGTGTACGTGTGTGTGTGTTTGTGTGTACGTGTGTGTGTTTGTGTGTACGTGTGTGTGTTTGTGTGTACGTGTGTGTGTGTTTGTGTGTACGTGTGTGTGTTTGTGTGTACGTGTGTGTGTGTGTTTGTGTGTGTGTTTGTGTGTACGTGTGTGTGTGTTTGTGTGTACGTGTGTGTGTGTTTGTGTGTACGTGTGTGTGTGTTTGTGTGTACGTGTGTGTGTGTTTGTGTGTACGTGTGTGTGTGTGTTTGTGTGTGTGTTTGTGTGTACGTGTGTGTGTGTTTGTGTGTACGTGTGTGTGTGTGTTTGTGTGTACGTGTGTGTGTGTTTGTGTGTACGTGTGTGTGTTTGTGTGTACGTGTGTGTGTGTTTGTGTGTACGTGTGTGTGTGTTTGTGTGTACGTGTGTGTGTGTTTGTGTGTACGTGTGTGTGTGTTTGTGTGTACGTGTGTGTGTGTTTGTGTGTACGTGTGTGTGTTTGTGTGTACGTGTGTGTGTGTGTTTGTGTGTACGTGTGTGTGTTTGTGTGTACGTGTGTGTTTGTGTGTACGTGTGTGTGTGTACATGTGTTCATTCCATCCAGAAAGTCACCTGCAGCGCCACACGCCCACACCTATTACCATCATTAGGGGAATAAACGGTGATCCAATCTCCTACCCCCAGGAACAGGTTTGCAGATTTGCTGAGCATTTCTGTGAGGTCCTGGGGGAGGGGAAATCCCTCCACATGGAAAACGTCGTGGGACAAAGTGGGGATGACCCTGCTGAGGTGCCTCAAATATTGGAGGAAGTCGCCTCCTGTGAGTGGCTGGCTGAGGTGCCATCCGTTGAGGAAGTACTGAAGGCGATCCAAAGTCTGAGACCAGGAAAGGCACTGGGCAGAGATGATCTCCCAAGCGAAATGCTGAAGGAGGGTGGCGTTTGTGCACAGACTGCCCTACATGACATCATAACAACAGTCTGGATCACTAGATAGGTTCCGCAGGATTGGAAGGATGCCCTGGTGGTCCCCCTCTTTAAGAAGGGGGACCGCACAGACTGTAACAACTACAGGGGCATCTCACTCCTCAGTGTGCCGGGAAAGGTCCTGGCAAGAATTATTCAACATCGCCTTGCTAGGCACGCAGAGGAGAGGCTTGTGGAGCCCCAATGCGGTTTCAGGAAAGGGCGATCCTGCACAGATGCCATATTTTCTGTCCGTCTGTTACAGCAGAGGTGTAGGAAATTCCAACAAGACCTACATCTCTGCTTTATAATGAGTACCTGGTGTGAAGTATGAGAATCGCCACTAGGGAGACAAAGGCGGCCGGGCCTGGTGCTGGCCACATATCCCCTCGCGTGCCGTTCCGGCCTTCATAGGTGCTCACTAACAGCACTTGCCCCTAGTCTGTTCAAGGCTATAGGGGGATCTTTGTATTTGTGTGATTGCGTGTGCCAGTACTGTGCCAACTGGCACAGTGGGGAAGGGGGGGCACAGCTGGTGGTGCATCTAAAGGTCATCTCAGTCCACCCGTGGCACCTGCAGGGGATGTCCCGAGATCTCCTGCACCTAGCCTGGCACAGTAGTGGGTACAACAGGTGGTGCATCTAAAGGTCATCTCAGTCCACCCGTGGCACCTGCTGGAGATGTCCCGAGATCTCCTGCACCTAGCCTGGCACAGTAGTGGGTACAACAGGTGGTGCATCTAAAGGTCATCTCAGTCCACCCGTGGCACCTGCTGGGGATGTCCCGAGATCTCCTGCACCTAGCCTGGCACAGTAGTGGGTACAACAGGTGGTGCATCTAAAGGTCATCTCAGTCCACCCGTGGCACCTGCTGGGTCTGTCCCGTGACCTCCTGCCGGCAAGCCTTCGACAACTTCACGTGGTGGCCTCAAAGTGCACCTGGCCTGGCACAGGCACCGTCACCGAGTGGCGGATGGTGTGCATTGGTATTGGTGGCAGTACCAGACGACGTTCCGGGCAATGGCCCTGCTTTATAACAGCATGCGCTATGGCGAAGGGCTATTGCCCGAATCGTCGCCTGGCACTGGGTACTATGTATATTTTTAAAGGCCACACAGTGTTGTTATTCACCACGTGTTCAGTTTGTCACAGAAGCAATAAACATAACGGAGGCGACATTGCACGGACGCCACGTGAGTGGTTTTTGACACGTCAGATGCAGCGCTCGGGATGGGAAATCAAAAGTGCACACGCAGCGGATTAATCAAAGATCTATCCACGTTATTAATTAACACACAAATATCGGCACGAAGACTGCGTCGTTTTGTGTTTTTGGCGTTCTTGCTTATTTCGCGCAGAGAGCGATGTAAACATTCAGCATCAATGTTTATTAGCCCATTAGATCATGAATGATGACCAGTCTCTAAAATTGCAAAAAATCTCCACGTGGAAAGGCAGAAGGCTGCTGCTGTTGCAGGGCCCATACACGAAACGTCACGTCTCCATGATGTTATGGTAGTGGTAGTAAGAGAGTGGTTATGATCTTAAGAGATATAAAAACGGGCCCCCCAGGCTGCTGCTGTTCAAGAGTCAACACTTTTAAGTCTACAAAATAATCCGCACGTTTATATTTTGTAATGCGATGTTGTCGGAGAGCGGCAGCGTGGTGGAGACCCACGTGTGGCCTCAGAGAAGAAGAAAAACCCCTAGGTTTGATTCCCGACTCGGGCGCCTTTCTGCGTGGGCCATAATCACAAATCTGCCTGTCGCCTGATGAAGCTAGTTGTAATTACTGGCGAAACGTCGTACTCAGTTTGTACATTTTGTGGATTTGCTCTCCAAAACACCGGTGTGTTGGAGAGCAACTCCACAATATTTACAATATATTACAATATATTGTAAATGTGGTTGTATATATACACAATATATTTAAATATTGTGGGGATATTATTTATTTACAATACATATTTACGCGATCTAACCCAAAAATCCTATATTATGGATATTGGTCGCGAAAGCCTCCGTGTTAAATGTTTCTGTAAGGCAGGGGTGGGGAACCTTCTTTCTGACAATGGCCATTTGGATATGTATAACATCATTCGCGGGCCATACAAAATTATCAACTTAAAAATTGGCCTGTTATATTTGGTCAAACATCTAATTATCTCACCCCTAATGTGATGGCTGGAACTGCTTCTCTTTGGCGAGGCGTGTGATGTTAGCTGGTATCGATGATGTTGCTACTCGCAACTGCTTTTCCAGGTTTGCTCCTAAATTTTTTTGAATTTCGAGTTCCGCCTGTGGTTGCCTTGGCAGGGCCACACTAAATGATTTCGTGGGCCTCATGCGGCCCGCGGGCCGCACGTTCCCCAGCCCTGCTGTATAGAGTTCGCATCGTCTCCCCCTGGTCTGCACGGCTCTCCTCCGGGATTCTCCAGTTTCCTCCCATAGACTCGAACAGAAATACGAAATCACGGCCCCACGGCGATACACTTCCTTGTGAGCCGTCATGTGGATCGTGGTTGTTGGAACTCCACACAGACATAAAAGGGTATTCTTCTGTTTGTGAATTGAGGCTGCATGCGGGTTGTGTGCCAGTTGTGTCCGTGTGAGTTGTTTCCCTATGAGTTGTGTGTCCCTGTGAGTTGTGTGTGCGAGTTGTGTGTCCCTGTGAGTTGTGTTAGTGCGTTGGTGCGATCATCGTCTGGGGCTGCAATGCGTGTTCCATGCACGATGCGTGAGAATTGACATCCACGTAACTCGAATTCTTTGCCCAATGTTCTTTCGCTAAATAAATTCCCTTCAATGTTGAGAACAGGAGCACGTTTATGGTAAAGCAATTCATGAAGTTTTTGAGAAAAACATTTTAAAAAACACGACAACGCAAGATTTGCATTTTCCCAAGCACTATAGTTTATTTCGTTCTCAACGTGTTACCTACTTACGATGCCACCCCGGTGGTACAACAAGAACTTTGTTACAGAAGTAAAACCCCAGGCACGTGCTTACGGAGGCATCTTGCCACAGACATCCCACAGTGCAACAACCATCATCTAATTAAGGTCATGACATAAGGCAGCTGTATTCTCACTCCTGTTGAAAACCTTCTGTTGGTAAGATCTTTGATTCAACAAAACCCACACTTTCGTCGGTACGAGCGATCGAACAGGATATATATTTTTCACACCAGATGTTACACGAGTGTTCACCGAAGCAAACATCAAATGTCTAAGCCATGTCACATTGCCATAGTCACATTCAACCTAACAGCTTGTCGATACGAAACGTCTGTTCCGATTCCGAGCGACTGAGATTGACAACCTTTATCAGGGGGGGGGGGGGGTTTCTGTGTGAATTTAAGCAAAATAATCCTAGACAAAGGACCCGGACTTTCCAGTTCAAAACCTTGCTGTGTCTGCAACCCTCGAAGCCACCGCACTAGGGAGTGGCATTCGTAAGCCACGCAATGGCGCACCAATGAGTTGAACGGCGATCATTGAAACGAGTGCACAATTGTGACGTTGGCCGTGCAAACAATAATCTCGTGGGACCAAAGTACGATCCATAATTGCTGCACTGTATTTGGTGAGGACATCAGTTTGACAATTGGACCCATGTGTTTGACACTAAAACCCTGCCTCCACGTAGCCACATGTTTACTATCGTAATTACGGTTTTAAAATAAACATGGTGCTAGCGCAAAACATGACCAACTTTACAATGTTGATAACACAAAACTAGACACGAGATCAATTAAATTACGTAGTACAGTACAAACGTATGTCATTATGCTGGGAATTAAGTGCTGTAAGTGCCTGGGAGTGGTGAATGCTCATTTAAATGGTTTGAATCAAACTCACTCCAGTAAACCAAGCAGTGCAATTGTCTTAGACTCTTAGAGCACACATTAGCAACACTATGAAAGCATTTCAACGTAAGAATATTTTGTTACTTTTTTTTTTACTGCCAACAGTTATGTCTCGTGTCTCTTCACAACCGAGTCTCGTACCACCAGCCCCCAATTCCACTCGCCCATCTAAGCCACACCAATGCGGGGCCCTTATAATTATGTGTGGTGTTCCAATGGCGATTTGCCGCGCCCGCACAACCCATGAAACTCAGGCCTCGAAAGACATCTCTATCTGGCTTGGGAGCCAAGCCGGGCCACGGGGAGAGAGAGAGGGTTTGTTATTCACTTTGCTCATTGTGTATTTTGATCTCAGTGGCACGGCTTGGGTTCTGCAGTGGGGGGAAAAAACGTGGTGCCTACTGACCCCTTCATTGGCGCTGGCGTGGCTCTGACAGAGCTGAAGACATTTTGGGGCGATTGCTATGGATGGGGGCAAGCCAGCAGCGTCGACGACGCACACAAACCACCTCGACCAAGAACATTTCGTAACAAAGCTGTGGGCAGGTTTGCAAATCTGAGCGCGACGCTGAGACCCAAACTCCTAAGTTTACGAGTGGCGTCGCTGGACATCTGACATTCACATTGCAGCAGGCAGCGAGCGCACTTTGGTGTTTGCATGCTGACTATACCACTTGGCTGAAGGAATCAAAACCGCTGACTCTAAATACCTTGACGGTGGCGAAAGCGTGTTGTCTGGAGGTCGAAATGAGAAGACATTTTCAAAGTGCAGCTGGGGCTGCGGAATTGTGAATAGGCAATCAATATTTGACCCCTGAAGTTCATCGGTGTTGTGTTGTCGAAACAAAGAATTTACATTTTATGAGATAAGGCCCACTGAGCTATTTAGCAATTTTTCAGAAGCAACCTGGCCACAAATGATAGGTCAACTAAGTGGCTTATGTGGAAGCATATAGCAGCCAATTACTATAAACGCATGTTTCTAAATGTGGAGGAAAAAACCAGAGGACCTGGAGAAAAATCCACGTGACCAGAGGGAGAAGTGCAAACTCCACATATGCAGGCATCGTCAGGGTCAGGATGGAACCCACGGCCTCCTGTATACCAAGCAAAGTAGTTAACATCTCGCCACCGTGAGATGTTGTGATGGTGAAGAGCCACAGGGGAGAGGTGATACAACGATCAGACCACCCGTGGCGTCTGCAGACCCATCAGCCGCTCTCCCCCTCTACTTTACACTCGGCTTCGCGAGCACCTGCAAAACAAAAACACAACACGTGAGCGCTGCAGCCGGGCAGTTACGGTCATCGGGTACATTTTGAACCCTTCCCCAGCCTCACAGAGTCCACAACACTGGGCTCTGCACGATGCCTAGGTATAACTCCACATGCATTCAATCGCCCACACGGGAAGTCGTTGTCACTCAAGGAACTCTCAACCAACATCCGCCAATAACACCGTGGCCTTTCAAGGAACAATATATATCGGGCGACGTTTCGGCCTATGGCCCTTATCCGTCGCGCGTAAAATTAGCGAGGCCAGAGAGGCGGTGTCATTGACGAGTGCGTTGCGATGTTTTGTTGTTGTCCGAGCTTGTGCACCACTGTGAACGCAGAAGGAGCATCACCAAATAACTCTTCAACTAGTTCTGCAGTGGGAAATGTTCTGTAAAGCCTACAAAGCGTAACCATGGCGCCTTTGTGACAGCCCTTGCGCTGTTAAGAATGGCGCAGGGGGCCATCAACAGCGTAGAGTTATTCATGAATGAATTTGGGCAGTGCAGGCTGTGTGGTGTGGTGAAGCCACCCGCTGGCACGTGCGAGAGGAGTGACCTTGGTTTTGCGGACGGGACGCGTGACCCCGAGGAGGTCACACAGCTGGTTCCTCGTCTCGATCACCACCGGCAGAGTCGCGTCCCTGGACGGGGGGGGGGCGAGGGGGGGAGCTGTGAGCCTAATGCCGATGGTCTATGCAGGTGTCCAAATTCACTCGGCACACAAGAACACAACGTTGGTTTACCATTTAAACTTTATTTCTTTAAAGGCGCCTTTCACAAAACCAAGGACCCTGAACGTAAACTTATCCTCCATTAAGATGTGAAAACCATGCAATTAAAATAGTTGATCATATTGCCCTCTAACCACACAACTTGTAAAATGTATTTAGTTTTCATCGGTGGAAGCCAGGCAGAACAGCTACGGTCAGGCGGTCCCTTTGTCCGAAGAGCAGGGGATTTAAAACCCGACCAATTTGCTCAACATACGTGCCATCAATTGTGCACGTGCAAAATTATCATTTGTAATCTATGCAAATGATGTGCAAACCGTACACTGCATGCCAGTTATATTTAGACGGAGTGAACAAAACGGTACAAGCGAGACGGAAAAACTACGAAGAAGATTGCCAAGGCTAGTTATGGAATCAGATTGTGATCCGACTCGCGGCAATTCATCAAATTGCTTTGTGGTGGGGGGGGTATTTGCGACACTGTTACGTGCCTCGAAGTTACACCCAAACGTACGTGGCTTGATTTACGTTGCACCGTTCCCTCCGCAATAGTCATGCACCAGGAGGTCTGACTGAGTGCCAACTTAAAACCGTTGTAGATACGTTCGCTTCTGACCTCACCGCTCGCAATCCCAGGTAACGGCGAGCTGGGAGTGGTGACCCACGCCCGCACGTTGGAGGCGTGGTTTGGTGACTGATGCGGGGGGTGGCCCATCGACAGTACAGCAAGTGGGTCCCTGAAACCAATTTTGCTGACGAGCTGTCCCCTCATCCGTGGGGGGCTCTGTCCCTTCGTCTGTGGGGGGCTCTCTCCACTCGTCTTCAGGGGGCTCTGTATTGATTCTCGCCTTTCCTCGCCCACATGGTGTGCGCGTCTCAAAGAGGAAACGGCCAAACACAAGCCCGACCCAGGACCCTCCTGAGAGGGAGTCGCGAGACTCGGCGAGGCTGCCCCGAGCGAGCGGCAAATGTTGCCGATTACGTGCGCGTGTGTCTGTCCACGCGATGGACCGCATCCACCGTCACCGCCGGCACACCCACCAGTTGGTGTCGCTCAGCAGGCTCATGATCTCCTCCGCGGCGTCCGGCTCCACGATGTCGTCGTACACGAGCATCGTCTCGTACAGCTGGCTCGCCGTCACCTTGCGGATCTGCCGGAGGGGAGAGACGACGCGCACGCTCACCGCTGACCGCCGACCGCTGACCGCCAACCGCATATGCTGACGCAGCCGGGAGGGGGGGGGGGGGCCCAGATGACGCATGCCGGTGGATTAATCGAGCAACCGCAATGCAGATGAAGCCGGATGGCTGACGAAGCGAACGCAGTGTGGGGTGACGCGCTCCAACAGGGCAGCCCTGGTACGCACTATCGGGTAGCTGTGGCACAGCAACATCATGAGGTTGAGCAGGGCGTTCTTCCTCGCCGCACCGGGGAACTGGATGAGTCCGCAGAATCTGTAGGCGGCACACAGCGCGGCACTCAACACGTGCGCGTACCCACGCACGTACCCACACACGTGCATCCACGCACGCACCCACAGACGCGCTCAACCACGCACGCGTACACACGCATACCCACGCACACACTCAACCGCGTACGATAGCACATACCCAACCAGCGATCGTGGCTCCATTTGGCATTCAAAGGTAAAACACCCCCATTGTGGATGCTGTGGCCAAGCACCGCAGTTACGTCTGAGGCCGCGTCCACGTCTTATTGACACGCGCCTGTGACAGGATTTGCTGACACCCTTTTTGATTTGTATATAAGCACTGCTGATTGTTTAACCTGTTTACGGCGAGTGTTGGCATGGGTTTCATGTTCATTATTTATTGTTTTTGCTCTCGCTAGTTTGCACAATCCCACCCTGCAGTGTCCCGTGACCGCCACCACTGCCGATGCTCTAGGGCTGCGGTCGTCCATAGAACAGAGCCGCTGGGCTCAATGGGGCCTTACCCATCTGAAATAACCAAGCCGAGTCGGAGTGTCCATGGGAGAAGCCTCATCCTGTCGACCAGCCTCTGTGGCGGCTCGCAGCACGCCGCCACACGTGGCCTGCGTGCGGTCGACACGCTATCAATCCCACCGAGCACTCGAGACGAAGACTGGAACACTTGACATGAACTTTGCAGAATCCTCAACATGGAGCAATGAGCCGCCACTGGCCAACAGAGGCCATGTGACATAATAATAATATTCGTAATAAAGGTTTTTTTTGTGGTTACATTCCCTATATATGAATGTGTTGTTAACCCACCACCGCCCGACACAGCTAATTAGTAAGGTTTGTCACAAAATGTGCAATTTGAGTACGACGTTTCGCTAGTAATAAAATTTGCCAGAATTTTGTGACATTAGCGCCCGCCCCCATACTCCCGGGCGTCTCAGATCACTTTGCATCCCATCTCATTTCCGCACATTTGGCAGAGCACCACCCCCCCCGCCACCCCAGTGGCAGCCGTCTCGTGTGGGCGCACGATGGAACGCTGCGGATTCTCCCACGGATTTCTCGTGGCCTTCAACGCGTTTCACCGCGACGCGTTCCACGACCCGGCACAGCCGCCGCCGGCCTCTCCGTGCGCTCGGCACAGAGGGTGGAAGGGTGGGGGGGTGGGAGGGTGGGAGGGTGGGGGGGTGGGAGGGAGGGAGGGGGGGTGGGGGGGCGGCCCAGGCGGCGCCCCCGAATCCTCTCGAGTCGCGCGGCACTCACACTGGCAGGCCGGTCTGCAGCTTGAACGTGTCCTTGGATCCACGCAACTCCTGCTGCACCAGCGCCACCACCTCCACGGGGAACGTGTGGCTGCACGCACACATCACAGCATTATGGGATGCTATCAGCGTAAACGATGCTCTATGAAATTAAACTGACGGCAAAGCATAAGAACGCGTTACTTTTTTCCGTGTGTTTTTATACAATGCGTTATTTCAATGTGTGTCTCTCAAGGGGCTCTCACGAGTTGTCTGAGCAAGCGTTTTGTTCCGTGGCACAGCCTCCAGGGGCACTGCAGACCGCGGCGAGCGGACGCAACGAACGGCTTAGCCGGTTCCACGCGACTGAACAAAAGCCACGATCAGCGCTAGGGGTCACCCAATCCCCACGCCGATACCCGTCCAACAGAAACAATAACAGACAGTTTACAGCCAGCTGCCCATTTTATGAAATGCAGATTTCGCAAACGTAAACCTAACCATCGCCGTGGTCATGATCGAGCGTGATCCATCTACTGCTGGATGAAAGTATTAAAATTATTGACTGCCAAAACTGCTATTCACCCCATATCATTCAGATGTCTCTCGCAGACTGAAGTTGTATGGTAAGAGCAGAATATTGAAGTTGTTTAGCCACTGGAGAACTCAAGAGACCAGGATACAGTCTCATTTGCAAAAGTGACCCGGGGCATTAGTCTGCCATTATGGGGGGGGAATAATTAATTGCTGTGTATCAACCCCATTGAGTAATCTACAGGCAATTTTCGAACATGGTAAAGTCGGACCCTGGCGTCGGTACACAACGGCCTACTCTTGCTCACGACGTCAGGGCATCTTCAACGTCCGCTGTGCCGCCGACGACGCGTAGTAGCATTGCGGTTGTTACACACAAGGCAGGAAGAGGGCGGCCGCGGATTCGAACCGTGAACCTTTGCAACAAGCGGTGAACGCAGCGCGACCGCCGCTGGGCCACGCGCCACCGCTGGCGCTCGCGGTGCGACGAGCCGGGCCCTGCCGCCGGCTGCGCTCACCTCGGGTCGTCTGCGATCGCTTCAAAGCAGCCGTTGGCCAGCATCTTGTCCAGCATCGCCATGAGCGGCACGGAGACCCTGGGCACACACGCCACGGTGAACGCCCGCCGCCCGCAAATGCTGAAACCTTCCCAACTTTGGCCCAGTTCGGAAAGACATTTTTTTTGTTGACGTTCCAGCGGAGAGGGTAACAGTAGGGGGTTTTAAGTAAGGGATGATGCTGCCTGCCCTGGTGGAATGGTGAGTGCACCCGACTTGCAATCCCATGGGTCACCGGTTCGACCCCCCCCACCCCCACCACCTCTGTCCACCCAGCGGTATAAATGGGTGCCGCACATTTCGTCTATTGGCGGGTTGCGGGTGGTGGGGTAAAGTGTGGGTACTCCCCTCTCTTCCAAGACGTCTGGCCATAACGGAAGAGTAGGCCAAATACCCTCTGCAGGGGCTCTCCAGAGCTCCCCCTGGTGGAGGCCCTTACGCCAGCAGTGCCGTGCGTGAGCAGTTTTCAGGGCTGCGCCTTTACCTTTTTGCTCGGGTTACCGAAGGCGTCATTTTGCGCAGGCCACGCTTGTAAACGGGACGCGATTGACGCGACAATCCCAACGGCCTCTCGCCGGTTCAAGTAAATAAAGGGCCCGAGGTCGACCCGCCATCGCCACCACTGTAACGCGCCCGCTCGAGACATCTTCACGCGGTCCCCTCATCGACCTCAAGAGGCACACAACGTTTGTCAGCTGCTCCGCTGCCACAACACGACCGGGCCGGCTGGATCGTGGCTTCGCTCAGGCGGCGATGACTCACAGGCGCAGCGCTCTGTGGGGGGGGGGGGGGGGCTGGGGGGGTGCGGGGTGGTAACCGCTGCCCTTTCGCTGCTGCTGCTGCTGTGCCCAGGGGGCGCCTTGCTGGCTCTGACAGGGTGGCACGTCAGCTACGGTGAGTCACATTTTGTGCAAAACACATGGGGTTGGCAGCAGCTACTGCTGCAGCTGACATGTGTGTGGTGTAAATTTATATATAAAATAGATTAGTAATTTGATATATATCTGAGCCACACAGGGATGGGCAAAAATGCATACAAATTATAGATTTCCTAACGAAATGTAACGTCAATAAAAATGTATAATTAACCGTGTCTTGTGTAATACAGATACCAAACTAATTTGAGGTGGTTAATTTCGATGTGTGTCGTGAATTAAAATTGTAATTAGATGACATATTTATTTATATCATTAAAAATGTAGTTGCACATAACCTGTGTGTAATTTATAAATTGCCCATCTGTGGCTGTGGGCTCACACTCCTGGATGCAGCTTTCACCTGGCATCACCGTCACCACCACCATCGTCACCACAACCACCAGCCCCATCACTACCACCACCACCACCACTGTCACCACCCCCACCACTATGACCACCACCGTCACCACAACCACCAGCCCCGTCACTACCACCACCACCACCGTCACCACAACCACCAGCCCCATCACCACCGTCACCACCGTCACCACGCCCACCACTACCATTACCACCACCATTATCATCTACCACCCCCACCACTACACCACTACCACAACACCAGCCCCATCACTACCACCCCCACCACTACTACCAACACCATCACCACTACTACCATTACCACTACCATGACCATTACAACCATCATCATCATCACCACCACCACCGTCACCACCACCACTACCACCACCACCGCCGCCCGTGGGCGTGCGTTCTGAGAAGGAGCACTCTTCACCTCTGCGGGACATTTCCTACTGCAGAATCCTCATCTTTGTATCGTTATTTAGACTGGAGGAATCCGACGAGCTGTGAAGCTCTTTCTCACAGATGTCCAGCAGATCTGTGGTTAAAATGTCCCCGCGGGGGCATTAGCTCCCACACCCGCCCCAGAGACGAAGCACCGACGACCTGCCAGGGGCCCTCGCCACGCACCTTTCCCAGAATGCCGCGAGGCCCCACCGAGACGAGCGTCGGTGAGGCCCCGCCGCCCGCTGGCGCAGTGGCGCGCGGCCGTACCTGCTGTTCTTCAGGTTGGACCGGAATATTTGCAGGAGGGTCCTGCAGAGCGCGTTCATCGCCTCCGTGTCCTGACGGATGCTCTTCATGAATGCGAAGAGCGCCTGAGCAGAGCTGCGCGTCTGAAACCGCAGGAATCGTCGGCATTATTGGCCAGATTTGGGGAGGGGGCGGGGGAGGGTGGGGTCACGTTGGAAATTGCATTTAAAGACAGAGAGAAAGGAACACGTGGATTGGAGAACATAGGCAATATAGAGACATCACAACGGAGCGAGTGGGCTTGGGCAGGACGCCTCGAGAGGAGGGAAGATGACGCCCGGCAGTCGGGACTAACGACGGAGAGGCGGCAACCAAAGGAGGGAGCGTGCCCGAGAGGATGGCGTCCGCTGCGGAGCCACATCGATCATTGCGACACGAGGCCACGAGAGATGGAGACGAGTAGGGGAGGCCTTCATCCGGCAGTGGACGGACACGTGGCTATCAACGTTTCCTATCGCTGCTGCCACTTGGGGGCCGTGTGAAGTAGCCGGGCCCCACACGAGGCTGCCAGGCTCGAGCGCCGCTCACGGTGGACTCGGTGAGGCCGCCCACGGATATGGTGAGGCCCAGCAGCAGGCGGGGCTGGTAGACGGGCAGCGACAGGATCTGCACCACGTGCGAGAACAGCTCCGACGCCATCCTCCAGTTCACCGGGCTGAGGTCCGCCCTGTGCCGCACCGCGGTCGAGGTGGGGTTGGGGGGGGCGGACGAGGGTGCGGCGGGGTGAGAGGAGGGGGCAGAGTTTTGAGCAACAGGAAGGGAGGGCACAGCAGGTGAGGAGTATTACTTCTATTTACTATTTTTTCTTACCAGGTAAGGCCCACTGATCTATACAGCTCTTTTTTTCACAAGTGACTTGGCCACAAATGATAGCTCAACGAACATGGCTTATCGCGTGGAATTTAACGCACGTCGACTCTAAATGTGGAAGGAAAAACCGGAGGGCTCGGAGAAAAATCCACGCGACCACGGGGAGAACGCGCAAACTCCAAATACACAGCAGGCGTCAGGGTCGGGATCGAGCCCCAATCTCCTGCATAGCAGGCGAGGGAGTTAGCAAGGCGAGGTGAGTGGGGATGCAGTCGAGGGCCTCGTTCAGGTTTCCAGCCCCCCCCCCCCGCAAAGACTGCAGATTCAGGCCAATTGGTGATCAGTGTTACTTCAGTGAGAATTGAAAACATTTTAATAAGAAATGGCAAAGTGCATCTCACGTTGCCATTCTCTTAGTCCCGTCGGCTACAGCAGTGATAATCCTAGTCCACGCTTGGCGGCTCATGTTGGTGTGAGGGGCGTGCGTTTTTTTTTTGTTCCCCTCCAATCAGTGGCCCCGCACATGGGCCTCCTCTCGGGCTCTTTGGCGGTGCTTGGCGGGCAGCCGCCAGTCATCGTCGCACCGGATGAACCTCATCCAATCGTCGTTATCGCCGACTAAAATAAAATAACAATCGCCTCGTCCACGAGTGTCTTTCCGTCGCCAGTTGCGTCAACCGAATTGGCACCGCTCAACGCCTCTAACTCCGGACGACGCTCGTTTACTTTCGCCGCCGACGTGGTTTTTGGCGACAGACGCGGGTCGTGCGACGGGGCGGCGGGCACCTGGGGAAGGCGTCCAGCAGCTGCTGCCGGTGCGGGATGTGCGGCACGGGCCGCTCGTCGCGGTGCAGCAGCGCCATCAGCACCGACACGGCCTGCTCGCGCGTGCGGTCGATCTTCTCCGCCGCCTGCTGCAGCAGACGGCACATCGCCTCCTCGCACCTGCCAGACACGCGACGGACAGCAACAGCGACGGCGGCCATTCGCCACGGAGTGGACGCAGCTCTTGTGCCAGGCTAGGTGCACTTTGAGGGCGTCAGATGAAGACGTAGTGGGAGCCTCATTGCTGGCGGAAGTTCACGGGACAGACCCAGGTGCCATGGGTTATTACTGGCAGATGCACCACCTGTGTTCCCCACTGTGCCAACTTTCTGCGTTTTAGCGACCCGGCGCTCCGCTCGTTGTCCTGAGCATCGTTCCTCCATCCTCCGTTGTTGCTGGAGACGAAGATGACCATCTCCTGTCGAGTCAAAGAGACTATTGGGCGAGCAACTGTTGGGGCTCGCAAGGCACATGATGGGCTGGTGTGGCCAGCACCAGGGCGCCCCAGCGCTGACGTTTACACACGGCACCAATTACTCATTTGAGGCTGAGCTGACCTAGTAGATGCCAGTTCAGATATCACTCGCCACAGATATCGCTCGCCACTACAATGGCCGGAAAATCAAGTCAGCGGATTCGAAGTGCAGTGCGCTAACCACTGTGCGGCCACTCGGCACACCAAAGCCAAAGACGCGAACGCGCAGATTTCGACGTAATTAACGCTTCTCGTTGACCAACACACGCTGGAAGAGCAAGCACCTGCGTATCTGTTTATCGTCGCTGGCCCCGCGCACGAAGAGTCGCTTTGGGCCAGCTGGTCACCTGGCTGCCATTGTCTCCGTCGCGCTGGTGACCTCCACCCAGGTGTTCTATTTGCGAATTAACGAGGACGTGTGGCCACACAGCGGAAACGCCCCTATTCTCCAGAGCGCAATGGAACGTTCTTAATCAGGGCATTCGGTATCCGTGGGATGTTCTACTCCTGTAGAGGGAGTGGGGGGGGGGGTGGGGGGCGGTTTCTGCTGGGGGTGCGGCAGGGTGGGCACTCACACGCTCGGCGACAGCATCTCTGGGCACTTGTCGACCACGAGAAGAATCACCTCCTTGAGGCTGACCATGGCCACCTCGCGCACGCTGCAAGGACAACGTCACACGGGATCGGTTGGGTCACCCAGCGACAACGCCACATCTGTTTCCTCCGCCACTCGCACCTCTGCCATCCTCATCACCGCCGGCGCCACCCTGGTCACAAACCCCATTGGCGCCACCATCGCAACCACCTCCGCCACCACATCCGTCTTCAAAGTCACCACCGCCTCCATCACTATCACGACGACCACCTCCACAACATTCACCACAATCACCTTCAAAACCAACACCACTGCCTTCACCACCACAAGCACCTTTACAATCACCACCTTCATCACCATAGCCATCATCGCCACCAATACCATCGCCTTCACCATTTTCACAACTGCCACCATCACCCCGGCTACTACAGCGGTCACTGCCGCCACCACTACAACCACCTTCACCACCACCGCATTCACCATAACCTCTACTATCACCGACACATCCTCCACCATTCGCACCATAACCACGTTAGACGAGGTCAAGGCGAGCGGGGGTCGCTTGCTGGCACAGTCGCTCGTCGTCACCAAACGGCGGCAGTGGAGCCACCGCGCTTGGCAGGAGCGATGACATTCCCGGTGGCACCAAACGCGGTTCACGTCGGCTCGCGCGAACATCGCCGCCACGCCTCGGCGGCGTACGAGCGTTTGGTTTGCCCGGGAAGTTCAAACGTGGTACAGCGCGAGCCTGCCGGAGGTTCAAACGGCCCACCTCGTGCCATGTGACCCCCGGGGGGATGGGAGATCCATAAACAATTCTAGCAAGGTCGAGGCAAAATTGCCTTAAACGGGATGACCCTGTCGTAATTTACGCTCCATCTCTGCGGCGCGCCCCTGGTTAGGAGCGATGACAGTGATACACCTGGTGGCTCCCCCCCACCCTCCCACCACTTCACCTTCTCCTCGCCACAGCCAGGAATGCGAGAGCGCGCGGCGTCTGCGTGCGTGCGCCTGCGTACGTGCGTGCGTGCGTGCGTGCGTGCAAACAGCCGCACGTGGACGTCATCTCCGCCGAATTTTCCGGCATAGCAGAGCAGGGTGGAGGGGTCGGGCTGAGGAATGTGGATGATCGCGAGCCCTCGGAAAATACCGACGTCTCGACTTCCTCTCAAGTTCAGGCTCAAGAACCTTCTCCTCTGTCCAAGACTGCTGACCCTGTCCACCTGTGCAACATTCCTCGATCAATCCCAACAAGCCACCACCCTCCCCGGCACACACAGCTCCTCCCTAAGCGTTCAACTAAACAAACAAGAAACGCACGGCCTTTCCTGCAAAGCGGTAATGCACGCGCCGTGCGATGTGTCCACGCATTGACACACTTCACCCACGATAACCGACCCCACCTAACCGTCCGCACCTAACCGTGTCCACCTAACCGCCCCCACGTAACCGCACCCACCTCCATCACCGCCGCGTTGCGCTGGGCCCTCAACTGCGGTGAGCTTCCCACGTTTCGGAGGCCAGAGGCCACGTGCACACCGTGTCTTCTCTGGATTATGTGGTTTTCTTCCCCCGCTGATATAATCCGGTAACCGTGTGCGCGCGTGCATCTGTGCGAGAGGCTAGATTTTTTTGTAACTGTATTGACACTGGGCAGCAACTTGGGGTGCTTCTGGCTCTACAGAGGGCCCATTATTATCTAAAAAAAATTAACCCGTAAAAACAAAGTTTTTCACTATAAATCCTTTATATGCGTGGCATTGGGGCGGCTAGAGTCGTCTCGTCCTCTGGCTTGAGATGGCTGCCACCTATGGGTCAGATGATTGTCTGCCACCATTAAGCAATTGGTAATTAAATATTTTTAAAAAATTCCCTAAACAGTGTAAAATTTTGGAAAAAATGTTTCACGAAAATTTATTGTCACGCACAACGAGTCTGTGTGCAAAATGTCAGCTCGTTTGGATGACGGGAAGTGGGTTAAAAAACGACCGAAAGATTTGCACGGTCGTAAGCAAGCAAGCACGCAAGCACGCAAGCAAGTGAACTTAATATAAAGGATTTAAAAAGAGGGGACAGCATTTGAAAATGGCTGCCGGTTGATCGATTGTAAAAAAAAAAACTTTATAAAATAAATGTGATCAATCGAATCAATCGATTGCTTCAGCGCTGGAATTAATTGAAAGATCATGGGGTGAATCGCAAACAGCAACATCACTTTTACGGCCGCTGAACACGAGTAACCAGAAGCAGCGGCCAAACATAATTACAGGAGCGAAATATGGACAAAGAGACCGCAGAGTATATAAAGAGATATTACACAGCATGTCTTATTTAACAGCGTGCTTTAACAAAAATAATTACGCTCGTAAGTCTGCCGGTTTCTTCATAGCCTGAGGCTGGCCATTCAGTTTACAGCCTCGCTCTGCAACAGACGTTTCTCGCACCACTTAAAAGGAAAACAAAACCTTCGAGGGGACATATTCGCACGTTCAGAAGACGCTCTGGACCAGAACACGAAGCCAGCAATCTCCCAGAACGACGACACCCGGCTGCATTCAAATGTGCGTTCTCGCCAATCGGGCCACGCGGCAAAAGGACATTTCCACTCGAAGCTCTCGCGGGAAACCGGCGTGGCAGCCAGTGCGAGGGAGCCGTGTGCGTGGGACGTAACATCACAAAACCTACGGCTACGGATTCCTCAAATTGATTCTCGTCGACGTCATCCGGGGCACCAGCTCGCACGCCCCTGCGAGACGAGGCGATACGTTCCGAGCGTGGTGAACGCACCGCGAGCACGCCGTACACGTTGTTATCCTCACGGCTGGAAACCCGCCAAGCCGATTTGATCGTCAACTGACAATATTTGACAACCCAGTTTCGTCGCGAGCTTCTGTTGAGTTTTGTTGGATTTTGTTGGATTGTTAAAGGTTTTATTGTCGGGTTACGTAACGTCGGTAACTGCACATTTCCCTCTCCGGGAGCCGCTTCGTGCGCAACGAAAGTTGGGTGGGTGCTGCGTGGGTTATCGCGTCACAAGATCGCGAGGGATGGAGATGGTCTGAAGAGGAAGAGGCCTTTGTCTAGAGGTATACAGGAGGTCGTGGGTTCCATGCCAACTCTTACGTCTGTGTGTTTTTCTCCCTGTGGTCACGTGGATTTTTCTCAGGGTCCTCTGTTCAGAGTATTTGGCTGATATAAAGTTCCACAAGATAATAAGCCACTTCGTTGAGCTATCATTTGTAGCCAGGTCGCTTCTGAAAAAAGAGCTACGTAGCTCAGTGGACCTCACACTGGTAAAATAAAAAAATTGTTTAAACAGTTACAGCCTCGACCCACGGTGGCCGCCCCCCCGCGGCTTGCGGCTGCTGTGGTCGGGCAACACTCACACAACTCCGATGTCACCGCGCGCGTCCATCGTGTAGTCCTCCATGGCGCCCAGAATGGCCTCGAACACGCAGCCCAGGGTGGCCGCGCCGAGCATGTGCTCAGAGTCGCCGTCGAGTAGGCCCACGCCCACCGTCAGGCACACGCTGCACACCACAACAAAGATGACGATCAAACCCCCCTTATAGCCTTTACAGACTCTTGGGGCAAGTGTTGTTAGGGAGCACATATCAAGGCTGGAACGGTGCAGCCATGGGGCGGTGTGGCCAGCGCCACAACAACCGCCATTCGCCACTAAGTGGCGGTGATGTCACCACGGCGCTTGTGCCAGGCCATGTGCACGTTAAAGCCACGTGAAGTGTCGAACACGCGCTGGGAGGAGGTCACGGGGCAGACCCAGGTGCCATGGGACGACTGACTGAGATGACTGGACGATTCACCACATGTGCCCTCTACTGTGCCAACACCACGCACACACACACACACAAGACAAACAATCCCCCGTAGAGCCTTAACAAGCAAGTGCTGGTAGCGAGGACTTATGAATGCTGGGACGGCACAAGAGGGGGGCGTGGACAGCACCACGCCTGGGCCGCCTTGGCATCCTGAGCGGCGAAGTTTACACACTGCACCAGGTCGACCAAGAGGAGGCCTGGGGCGGTTAGGGTATCACTCGCCGCCGCCGCCACCACGCACGCAAACACACATAAATGCTCTCACAAAGAACACGATGCACACAACAAAAAACTCTCCCCACCGAGAATGCACGCAACATGGCAAGGCACACCACAACGGACACACACACAACACAAGCCACATGCACACACGGAACAACGCACAGACGGTCGCACATCTCATTCAGCTTCTTCCCTCTCACTGTTCCACTCCCATGGGCTCTCTTGACAAGCTCTTAAAAAGCCTTTCTCAATGCAGGAAGCGTATCAACTCTTATCTGCTGTTATAACCTTCAAAGGGCTTGTTGCCGGCCTTTGGGCCTGTACCCAGAAACCTTGGGGAGTGGGGGAGTGGGGGGGAATAAGTAAATAAGTAAATAACTGACAAGCGCACGAGCTTACGCCCACTGCCCAGAAGCAACTTGACATAAAAGTCGGTGGAGCAGAGCCTCCCAGGAGCTAAAAAACGAAAACACTGCCCGTTGTAGCGAGCGCTGGATCTTTCTAGCGACGTGTTCCTGCCGCCGCCGCAGCGGACGGGCTCACCTGGCGATGGCCCCGACAGCGTCTCTCCGGGCCTCGGCAAACTTCTCCTCGTGTGGGCCGATGGCCGTGGCCTGCTGTAGGCCGGCGAGCACCTGGCACGTGAAGACGAATGCAGAACGTCACACAGTGAAGCTTCGTCCATCGCCGTCGCTTTAACACTGCAACGCCGCACATCCGACCGTCGTGTATCTGCACTGACCGATTAACCGCCCCCCCCCCCCCGCCAGGCATATCCGGCCTTTTCACATATACGCCCATACCAGTGCCCAGTGAGCCGGTTATACAATGTCGTGGTGTATTAGCAAACACAGAATCTTCCTCTAACCGCTTATTTTCAAAGCGCAAGCCAACATTACCTCTGTGAAACATTCAGGCGTGGTCGGTAAACGTCTCCACGTACGCGTCGCGCCTTGCCAAACAGACGAAATTTATCCGACTTGAGATTGTACCAGTGAATTAATGGCGCCATCAATTTCCAAGTAATCTGTGCGCTCACTGCGCGATTTGCTTGAGCCATGCTTCAGTGCGCTTGATAAGCGCTCCGCTTTTCTCTTCCGCCAACGGCTCCATTTATCACCATCGGCTGAAAGAGGGAACTGTCGCACTTAGTCTCAGTCTTATCGACTGGGGGCCACACGTTAGCTTTTGATCGCGCCCATGGGAATTCCTCTAAATATCACGTGTAAATTCATCATCAACATCAGCCATGGTCAATCTACTGCTGGACGAAGGCCTCCCCAGCCACCGCCACCTCCCACGATCCTGCGATGCAATAATCCACCCAGCACCTGCACACCTGCACACCTGCATGTTAGCTGGTTCTGGGTAGATTAGCATTAAATCATTATTTGAACCAGCGTGGGATTTCCCGCACGGACATTTTTATTCACAAGATAAACTGGCTCTCCAACACTTGTCATTTGAATACAATTCTAAGGGCCTGTGTTCGTGCGTGCGGTGGCGCCACGGCCGGGTGTTGAACCTGGCTGATGTGCCCGGCGAGCATGAACGCCGGCAGGGCCCCCAGGGCACAGCTGAAGCCACATCGAGTCATCTTGTCGCTGCTCTGCAGCCCGGCCAAGTAGCGTTCCAACAGGGCAGCTGTCGCAGTGGAACACAAAAGACATAGATCACCCTCATAGCCCACACAGGCTGTTGGGGCAAGTGCTGTTAGCGAGCGCCAATGATGGCCGGCTCGGCACACGAAGAAGAGACATTGCCAGGATCACATCCAGTCGCCTTTGCCTCCCAGTGATGATGTTTACACACTGCACCAGGTAAGATATGACCTAATCGTATCCTGAAATCTGCCCTTAGATACACTCAACCTGTGAATTTTACACAGAGATCCACAGATTCACACAGAAACCCATAGATCTGCTCCAACAGTATCCCACCAATTGGCCTTAGGTCTTCTCCATGATCACCTAGTCGTCTTGTAAATTCTACAATAATAATTACAATAATGCCATTTGTTTACCTCGGTAAGCCTCGCTGAGTCTCAAAGGCTCTTGATCAGGAGGGCCCTGCATTGGGATCCTTGGCCATCACCATTTACCAGCGATTAGCTTCACACGGCAGGAAACCGGACTACCGAAGAAGACCTATGCATATGCGGAGACAGCAAAGGCTCCGCACAGATAGATTCAAGGATCCTGCCAATTCCAGGTCACACCACAGCCACAAGATTACACCACCTGATATTTCCCAGGCAGCCTCCCATCGCAGTACTCATCACCAGGCTGAAACCCTGCTTCGCTTCTGATGTTGGGTGCACTCGGTGTGAATTGGTTGTAGTCAGTCGGGTTGACAACTGCTGAGTCATTGCGTCGGTGACGATACGTTGATGCTAATTCCAACGTCGGTAAATGTCGGCACGGAAAGGGACGGGCTTGGCTGTGATGATGCAACTCTCGGGTTCGTAAAGGTCATTGGTGGAATTCAGGGTCACCCGTGTTGACGAGTTCCAAGAATGGTTTAAGGTCAATTCTGGAGCGGTGGCTCTCGGGTCAGCAAAGCAATTCGTTATAGCCCAGCGAGTTGAGAAAGCAAAAAAAACCCAACAAACTTGAGATGTTTATCTCTAGATGGCTTTAGGGCCGTCTCATGCTTGGCTATGTTGAACAAAGCTGGGACTCAGAATGCTCATTGGGAACTCCCAGTTTGGCTTCTTGGGTCTTCTGAATTTAGCAGAAAAAGTTTGTTAAATCTTACAAAATAAAAGACAAATTAACGTAGCTCAATTTTGTATGTGTGGCGGGCGAGTGGTGTGAATGAAAATATTTCCACATCCATCGTTTACATCGTTTCATTTATTAAAAATGTGGTGAGCTTCTATAAAAGAAAAACCAAGTCGCTGTGAAACTTGTCTGGTTATGACTACTGGGTTTACATTGTTTATGAGAGCCCTGCTTGGTATGTGGATACATTCTTAAAGGTTAACGAGATAGACAAGTCGGCTGGTGACATATAGCTCAATTATAGCATCATTCCACCCAGACCACTCTTAGCTTGTAACCTGCAATACCTCAAGTTACCTTTCCCCTTAGCTTGTCACCTAAATCAGTGTCGAGCGTATTTATTTTAAGCAAGAGCTCTTGGTCTCTTCGTTGCTGGGTGGAGGCCTTCTCACGCCATGTCGGTCAGTGGGGGTGTCACCATACTTCACCACGCTGGTCAGTGTGGGTTGGTGTGGGGAGCGGCAGGGCGTGGACCGGTTCGCTTGCCGCTGATGTTAGCCGTGAGTGGAAATCCAACAGAGGTCGCCGGACTCGTGGCATGGCACCGGCGGGGATTGGCGCGGCACAAATAGAGTTGGCGTGGCACACTGGCTGGCTTGGCGTGACACACCAGGAGTTCGGTTCCTGCTCACGGCCAACACCAGTGACTTATCTGAACCGGTCCTGGGCCTCCCCTAGGTCGACTCAGCCTCAACTGAGTACCTAGTGCGGTGTGCGAACATCGCCACTGGGGAGACAAAGTCGTCGTCCGGGCGTGGTGCTGGTGACCCACCCCCTCGTGTGCCGTGCAGGCCTTCATAGCTGCTGCTCGCAAACAGCGCTTGCCCCAACAGTCTGCTAAGGCTACACAGGGGAGCTCTGTCTTTGGTGCGGTGCGCTGTGGGCTGGTGTGGTGCAGAGCGGGTGGCGCTCACCCTGGACGGCGCGGTCGGCCTCCCCGGCCTGGGCCTGGTAGTAGAACTCGCATAGAGCGGCCAGCGCCGATATTGCCGCAGCCTGCAAGCACGGGGGGGGGGGGGGGGGCACATTCGTGAACCATGAAACATTAAACGCGTCGCAGCCGCCGCGAGTTTTCTTTCTCTTATCTTGGTTGTCCCCTCTTTGTTCCCGCACTTCAAAAAACAAGCGAGCAGGTGCGGTGGCAATTCGCGCTGGTTTTCAGCTGTTTTGTGCTACCGTGCGTGTGATATTATAGATAAGGTGACATCGTTTCCTGTGTATGGGAGCACACAAAGCCAGCGTGCTATTTGAGTCCGAATTTGTTATTTAAGTCACAGCCTAAGTCAAGTCGACAACAATAACAACCACTTAGGGTTGATGTGAAGCCATATATTGATTTGGTTTAATTTGTATTTTATTTGTTTTTATGGTTCTCTGACTGAAAGTTTTAAAGTGACGTTTCTTCAGTTAGCACTTATGAGCATTGCCATCTACAAATCCAGATTGCTTACACTTCGGGAGAAATAACTTAGCCCTGGAGACTCGTCATCACGATCTATAACGCCTATTGCAGTAGTTTATATACCAACAATAAACCACGTTGAGCCCTCATGAATATCATGCTCTTAGAGGCAAAGCAGAGTACTATAAGTTACAACATTAAGTCATGCTTTTCAGTGGAGGAAGGTTTCGAAATTATAATAAATATATCGAACATGTTCATCAATAACACCGTGGCCTTAAAAGAAACATGTACAGAAGGTGGCATCTCGGGCAACGGCATTTCCCTATTCATGTGCTATGCAGAAGGGCCACGGAGAGAGATTTTGGTTTTACGAGCCTGGGCGTAAATAGGTGGCAGGCAGCACGGAGTTGTAGACTTACGGAGGCATCAGACGAGAAAGGGGATTACGGTGAGTGTATATGATGCAAGGAAATGATGTCTCCACAGTTGTAAAAATAACCACAGACGCACTCCCCAATTATGTCGATAAATTAACGTAGTTTGGAGCCCGTTTCTTAACGGTTATCGGCCTGCTTGGGAGAAGCGCTGCTTATCGCCGTCCCCGCACGGTAGCAGCAGCGGTAGCAGCAGCAGTAGCAGCAGGGCCAGCGGCAGGTCACGGCGCCGCCAACGACTCGGCCGGCTCGCAGCGGCCACGTGCTGCCCCCCCCGCCCTCCACCCACCCACGGACCGCGTGGCCGCCCGTGCGGCGCCAACTCGAACCGATCCGGTGCGGAGGAGCCTCCCTGGTGGCGAGCGCCACCGCTACCCAGAACGGAGCATCCTCCGCCACTGTTTAGAAACCACCGGCACGCGGCGAGCGCCGATAGGCATCGCTCCGCGCCCCACAGAAGGAGCACTAATCTCTCGCAAAAATCTGTTTAGAATTAAGTGGAGCGGCTCACAAACTTTACCTGCAAGCTCGTCTTTGTTTGACTAGCAACTCGTCATCATCTCACACTTTTCAATAGCACGTTGTGATCGTTGCGCGCTCACGCGTTTCTAAAATGCCCGGCCAGATCAACGAGGGCGCGCGCATTTCTCCACGTTTTCTTCGGCACTTTTAAGGCCTTGTTGAAATATTTTAACGACCGTGTCTCTGAACCACATGTCAGCGGGGGCAGCACGCGCCAGTGAAATACTGTCTTCGCTGGAGCGGTTCACAAACTTTTACCCGCACGCTTTGCCTTCGCTTCCAAACCAACTTATCACCCTCCAGAATCTTTTTCTTTCGTACGGCCACTGATATAGATGCAGAGCCAACAACTACAATTTCACAGTCGTGTGGTCAAGCCAGATCACTGCGTCAAAAGCGGTGGAGTAGCGTATCGCTGTGATTTCTCCTGCAGTCATTACACACGTTTACTCAATTGAGATCGCACGCAGCAGCAATCACCGCCTCCTACTGGCAGAGTAACGGTCACTGTGCAGGCCGGTGCCGACCCGCCTTGCGCTTCACGCCAACAGCTGCCACTGAGGGCATTCGAATGTCCGAGATGAGATGCGATGCCCAGGATATTTAAGCGCCCCTTTATAAATACAAAGGATGATCGTCATTTTCACCCTTGCCTGTGTGTGTGTGCGCGCGGTTTCCATTTGTGGGTGCTCTAGCCGCAGAGCGCTCCCGGTCACTCGAGGTGAGCCGCCCGCACTGCGGAACCACGTGGCCCCGGCCGCGCTCCGGTTCAGCCACACGCCACGGTTCACCCGCGACAACCGAGAGAGACGCGAGAGAGACGCGGGGGAGCGCGGTGCATGCGTGCGTCCAACCCGCACCGCGGCGGTGCGTGCGGCGACCAACACGCGGGGTTTAGCGTCCCCGGTTAGCGCCGGTTCGAGTCGCCGCGTTGGATGCACCAGTTCCTGACAGCCTGGCTGCGAAATGCACCAGAGCACGCGCGTGGTGTGCGTGCCCTCGTGTGTGCGTGCCCTCGTGTGTGCGTGTCCCGTGCTACAGAAGGCAGGGCTTGGGTAAGCGGGGCCCGGCGCGTGCTGGCGATGACAGGGGGAGCCATTGGGATGCCACTGCGATGTGCACAGCCCCACGGTTCAAAACTAAATAGCAAACATACCGACGTTCAAACAATTAACTGCAGATTGATCGACTGGGATAACGCGCAGCAGCAGCATTGCCCGCTACTGCGGAAAAACCTGGCAGGACCCTCCCTGCTAAGGAGTCTTGAAACTCGGTGAGGGTTTTCCTGGGCGAACGAGTGATAATAATAATAATAGCCTTGGTGCCAGGCTAGGGCCAAAACAGTTGCATCGATGTAAACTATAATCCACGCCAATACCGTAATAATACTGGGAGAACAATGATAACGAATGAAATACGCAAGGATGCTTGACAGACACCACCTCTACTTCCCTTTGCACAAAGGTGGCATCTCCCCGTGTGAACATCTCCTTGAACAGCCTCCGTGTACAAGCATCGAGCGCGGGGACGCATCGATGCATTCGGGAACTACAATTAATTATTACACTCGTCACGATCATCATCGGTCAGAGTCTATCATCCACTGCTGAATGAAGGACCCGGCAAGCTGTTAGAATCCCTCGCGGCCACAGGCCGCAAGAATCCACCAGCACACGGGCTGATCTCATCGCTCCATCTCTTCGGAGGACGTGCTCGCGGCCGTGTTTCCGCCCCTGGCTACCACTCTGTCCCCCGTGCCGAACCGATGCCGTGTCCTGTCGCAGCACACTTTACTTTGTCTAGCGGTCAAAGATGCTCACTTCGAATTGCATTTTGTTCTCCCATCCTCGTGCTCCCCTCCGTATCTCCTATCCCCCGCACGCACCTCCAATGGCGCACGCTTCTTTGCGCACTCTTCAGCGTCTGCTTCATATCTATCGCAGGCCGCCCTTCAATAATCGCCCCGGGTAAAACAAAAGCTGAGCTCAAGATAAGCACGAGGAAAAAAACAAATGCGGCGTAAGAGTTCGCTGAACAATTGAAGATGCTCGTCAGCGGGACACAACTGCAAAAGATACGCTCATTTACAAATCTAAATGTGCGTGGATTTATTATTTTGAGACGCAAACCATACCCTGATGTTACACACTGGGGGTAGAACGGTGGCAGAGTGATTGGTGCGATGCGCTACGAACCGGACAACCCGAGTTCAATTCCCGGCGGTGGATAACATCAGCGGTAAACGATAACCGAACCATTCCTGGGCGACTCTTTCACCAACCCCCTATTGACCAGCGTGAAGTATGGGGGGGGGGCCTTCATCCAGCAGGGGCTCATAAAGGGCCTGTAAATTATTATTAATCGCACAAATATGAAAGATATAAAAACAGGTATGCAATTTCGTAATGTTACGTTACAGCCTTGACTATGCGCGTGCAAATTCAACTTCATAATAAACCTGCCACTATTCGGGCCCCCACCTTCTGTTCACTCCCGAGTCCCTAGAAATCGTGCCGAGGAATGAGGCTTGCCCTTAAAACACTTCCCATTTACACGGGTGTCTTGAAACACAAGAACCAACGTATTTGCATGTTATTATTATCATTATGATGGCAACATTTTTGCCGCCCTGGTAGCAGATCACGGCCCCCGTATTGAAGGAGAAGCCTCGACAACATAATTGTTGAGTGCGTGGGGTACAGGAGGAATGCTTGCATCACCTTTGTTTTGAAATAAAATAAAAACACAGAACACCGCGTGCGTGTACGCACGCGCCGGGCAGCGTTTCCCTGTTTTGCCACCATCACTCGCCGATCGGATCCGCCCTGACCCTGCTCGAAACGCGCATGAAAGGCCGATCGTTACAGCTCGAGTCACAGCAGGTGATGGGGGAGTGGGGGGGGTTACCCTGTCGGTACCCCCACACACGGCACGCCTGCGCGAACCTGAAAGGCTGTCAAAATGTCATCAACGCGCGCCTATTTCTGAGCTGCCCGCGTCGAGCGGGGCGCTGCTGGGAACGGGCAGGAACAGGCTGACCGGCGCATCAGTCAGCCGAGGCTACCGAACGAACGACGGCGGCGGCGGCGACGTGCCGGGCGATGGGGCCTGCCCGCGACCCCGGAGGGGGGGGGGGGGGGTCGCGCCGGCAAACCAGGGGAAGGTGGCGGAGGCCGGCCGGCGCAGCGGCCCGCTCCAGCGGCGGCCGGGCGCGGGGGCGTAGCGACCGGGTGGTGGAAAAACACCCCCTGCTCAGTCACGAGCCGCGTGCCGCGACCCCTCGTCCAAGCCGCGAGGCCGCGGGGCCCACGAGGTCGGCACGCTGCGCGCACGACGTCAGCCCATTGGCCGCGGACGGCTCCAATTGGGTCCCCTCCGCCGTGCCGCCGTCTTAGCACGCGGGCGGGGGGGTAGGCCGGAGAGGTAAAAGAAAGATCAAGAGGTCGTCGTGCACGGGTTGGAGGAGGAGAGCGGCACGCGAGCGCGGGGCCGGTGCTAGGGTCGCCGCCTGCCCGGGTCTGTCCGGGTTTGACCTGGACAGTCCGGGGACAGGCGCCGCCGGTGTTTCCGGTGGCAGGAACTGATTTGTGCCGAGATGCGGAACGGGTATCGTCGCGTTGAACTTTATGACAGGATACCGCACGGTTTTGATTCGACTTTGGCGGCCTGAAAAATACGGCTCGGTTTGGTCTGTGGAAAAGGCGACAGCCGTCCGTCTCATCTTGGCTAATGCTGCTAATCCCACCGCACCCCCCTGCGGGATCCCACAGTCGTTGCCAAACGCCCCTCGCGGCGTTTCACCCCCGAGGCTCGAGGTCGCTTCCCCGTTGCGAGGTGACCACCGGGTACCACTCCAATACAACCGTCTCAATCGGCCATAGCCAAGACTTCGACCCGCCGAAGTCCCCGTGAGATGGGCAACCTCCCCTCCCTTGTCCTGCACACAAAGATCCCCCGCGTAGCCTTAACAGGCCGTTGGGGCAAGTGCTGTTGGCGAGCACCTATGAAGGCCGGCACGGCACACGAAGGGGTGAGTGGCCAGCACCACGCCTGGCCACCTTTTTCTCCCTAGCGGCGATGTTTATACATTGCACCAGGTACTCATTTGAGGCCGAATCGACCGAGGGGAGGCCCAGGATCGGTTCAGATAATCCTCACTGGTGTTGGCTGTGAGCGGGAATCAAACCCGGGCAACCGGGTTCGGAGCGCAGCTAACCGCTCCACTACCGCTCCCTGCACACGCACACACACGCACACACACACACACGCACACACACGCACAAACACACATGCTCGCTTCTTTGCCATCTTCTTTTCCAAACTTCCAAGTCGCTCACTCTGTGCTTTCAAGAAATTCCTGGCATCTTCCACATGCACCTGTATTCAAAAGCCATAATCTATGTTTCTCCTTGATGACTGCCAGGATATTTACGACGGATTTTCAAATAAATTACCGGCCACCACAGCAGAGGTACATTTGGCGGTCTCTCTCTCTCTGTGCGCCGTGTCCTTTCTCACAGACGTATGTATGTAGGTTGAACGTCTTTAACACCGTACGTAGCCAACGGTGCTAATTGAAGGTGCGGAGGAAGGACGCCAAACGTCAGCGATCGATATTACTCAAGATATCACATCTCCCATTCGGGATCACTTTTGGAAATTGCAACTATGATTTGTGCACAATGAACCGAATGTTAAAAACTGCGGTAGGCATGCTCACCTGTAGTTATGAAACGGTAACCCGAGCCAAACGAAGAGGCACTTTTAAAGCATGTTACGTAAACCGCCTCGTGACTAAAAATACCAACCATGCCGAAAATACAAAAAAATGCCATCGTGGGTCGTCAACTTGCGATAAAATTCACATATTCTTGAGAAGAACTCAACGTGTCCGAAAGTTGACTCGTGCAGTTTATAAAACGGCGCAGACTCGATACGAGCGGTTTAGTCCCGAGGTTGCGGTGAAATGCAGCCGAACCGTGGTCAAGCCACAGCGACGCGCAAAAGGAAGAGGGGGGACACTGGGGGGCACGCGAGGGTGCAGGCGCGAGCGCGTCCTCTTTAGAGGCGGGCGGAAGAGCCATCTCCGATGACCGCGTTGGAAGACGGGGTCATCACGCATCACCTGCCTCCCACGCGAACGGCGGTGCACTTAGCCTGCAGCAGGAGCAGCAGCAGCGCGAGCAAGCCCCGGTCACGCACCACACGGGCAACTTCCCCGCTCCCACTGCCATCCCTGTCACCCGATAATGCCACCTCCAGCACCTGGAGGTGAAATCCAAGTGCTCTCCTGCTCGAATCAGCATGGGCTGGTGATCATCTCTGTTTGCGTCCCTGAGCGAGTATTGGAGGGTGGCATAATCACAGTGCTGGGCCCAGTCTCTCTCTCTATCTTTCTCTCTCTACTGGACTCTCACTGCTGACTTCCCACAAAGCGTTGTGTATGTTATCCACTCTGGCAGGCAGGATGATTAGTTGAGACCTACAGGAGGTAATTGAAGTGAATGGTATTTAAACCGACTTTTACTTCAAGCAAAAGGCGCACGCACGTACGAGACGAGGGTGTGTTCGTGTGCCCACGTGCGTTTCTGGTGCAGGGGGGACATTAACCGACCAGGCCTGAATGCGACAGGTGGACGAGATTGCCAGGTTATGGAAGACGCTGGCTGGGCATTCTGCGTGTTTAATGACCCCGAGCACCTTTACTCAATATCAGGCCACGCTCCACGCTCCACGCGTCAATCGGGTGAACCAAGCAACGTCGCCTTCCTTGTCCCCGACGCAGTCTAATGGACAACTGCGGCGGCGGAGTCAATGTAACCTAGCCCGGGGCCGGACTGGCTTAACAGGGGCAGACATCTAATTCCAGCATCGTTTACCTCCCATTCTATTGTCGCCAGCTGCAGTATTTCATTGCAAAATGCTCGCGATGATTTTGTGACGCGCGAGTGAATTATTCACGCCGATCCCTGTATTATTCATGCGGCTGGGTTTGGCCGACGGGGCGATGTCGCTGGCGGAGGCGGACGGCGGCGTCGGCCACCGTGGAGGGAACCAGGCGGGACCCCCCACAGCTGTCTGTCGCGTGATGTTATTCAGGCGGCACCCCCTCGCCGGGGCCGGCCCGAGGGCGACCGTCACGTGCTGGCTCGCCGAACAATCGGCACCAATTAGCTGGTGCCCCGGCGCCCGCCGCCGATCGCGAGCGGGGCCGCCCGCGAAGCGAACAAAAGCGGCGCACGAATCCCACGCACGGTGCTCCCCCTCTCCCTCCCCCCGCACCCCCTGCGTGCGTGCGTGCGAGCTGACGCGTCGCCGGCGAGGGTGCCCGGCGGGCGCGTTTCCCAAGGGCGCGTGGGGGTGGGGGTGCCAGCCCTGTACATCGCGGGCTCCATGGAGGAGCGGGGCCGGGCAGGGCGAGGGTGGTGGCGCGGAGTCTGCCGCTCCCGACGCGTCCCCATTGTGGCTGCCGCACCTCCCCCTCACCGCACCCCCCCCCCCCCCTCTGCAACCATCGTCCCCCTCCCACCCCTCGCTGGCTCGGACAATGCCCTTGCCTTAATTGCTGCGGTGCCTGGGATTTTTCAAAAAGGTCGCATTACAAGAAAGCGCAACTCGTCGACAATGGGGGGGCGGCCGTAATTACTCGCGCGGAAATAAATAAACCGAGCGCAGCGACAACGTTGTGGCGCCACTGGCTAATCGATCCCGAGCTGTTTACTTATTTAATTGCGCGCTTACGTTATCGTCTTTATTGCAGAGAAGGGTTTTTATGTTTTACGCGAGTGTGCAATCCGTACAGGTGCGCTCATACGGCGCGATAGAACAAACGTTTTTTTTAATATTTTGAATAAAATATGAACGGTGTTGAATAATTTCCCCCTTTAACGGCCGTTGTTTTTTTTTACAGTCATGAAAGTTCACGGACATTCTTGCCGCAGGCGTCACCGCGTGCACGACCAACAATCGATTCTTTAGAGGACGCTGGAGATGGGCCCTACGGACACAGTCTTAGTGGCGCAGTGGTCACACTTTGTGCCTCACAGGTGAGGAAGGGCCTGGGTTTGATTCCGAACTCGGGTGACTTTCTGCGTGTTCTCTCTCTCCTCTGCACGGGTTTCCTCCCACAGACAATATCGAGGTGTTGGCCAACATCCCAAATCCCAAGACAAGATCCTCCTGAAAAAGAATCTTCAGACTCAGCGTGGCTTTCCTGGGTTCATAGGTTATTATTAATTTTGTAATCATACCATCATGTAAATGTCTAAATGATAAGCCACTTTGTGGAGCTATCATCTGTGGCCATGGTCGCTTCTGAATAATACGTTAACACCTCGGTGGGATTTGCCTGCTACAAAGGGGATGTTTTAGTGTTGTGTCTGTGTGATTTGTTTACCTTTATTGTACTTTGCCCTCCTATCGTGTTTTTGTACTGTTTGTTGTTGTGACGTTCTTACCGCCGAGCCCCGACTGGACATCTGTGAAAAAGCGCTTTATAGCTCATCAGATTCCTTCATTATAAATACATATTCAGATTTTTCGATTTAAAGCTTTCGTGACTGCAGGGATTCATATTATTGGTTCTTTCTGTAAAGTCACGTAGAAGGGAAATAATAAAATAATAAAAATAAAACAGAATTAAATTAAATTCTCACGACGTTTCGGCCACTACGCAAGCAGCCGTCCTCAGGTGAAGAAACAGAGCTGTCGGAAAGACAGCGTCCTAATGAACACTGCTAAGCTTGGCAGCGTATTTTAAGCTGGATGGGAGGAGGAGAACGCCTTGACAAAGGAGTTTACATATCAACAGAGGAATTTAGCATATTGATGACAAATACATATTCTGATTCTGAATACATTTCCCACATTTTGGTCTACTGTAAAGAGTCGAATACTGCGCACTAATGTGTCCACTAATACCGACACGGGCACCACACTCATGAGAAGGAAGACTCAACAAAGTTCAATTGCTCTTTCAAAGTCAATCACAAAAGCTGCTGAATGATCAAGATGTCCCATTGGCAAGAGCTCACCGTGTAAAACGTTGGGATCGCCACCTCAATGCTGGTATGAGCAGGAAACCGCCCATGGCTTTTCGACTCCGAGACCTATGCTCGGGCAAAGCGGCGGTGGCATCAGCGTGGGAGGAGAGGCTTGGTCTGGGTGCGGGGTAGCTCAACGCGACGCCCGGAGTGTGGGAATCGACTCGGGGGGGGGGGGGGGGGGGACTCGACTGGTTTGGCCCCGAAAACGAGAGAAGGGAGGGAAACTCGAGATCCGTGCTCGGCAAAATAATGAAGCCTCAGGCACCGGCCACAAACGGATCTGTTCATGCCAGACCTGCGAGTCGGGGAGCGGGGGGAATTAAACGAAGCTTCGCAAAGTAATTATTTTTCAAGGATGACAAAAGATAAATGGTTTGTCTCTTGTATACTGACGGAATAGGAACGTACTTTAGATACGTCTCTTCCAAGCAGCTGTCAAGCGATGCAAATTACTTGGCCACGAACAAGCACCGTGAATGCGGCTGTGGGAAAAGCTTCCAACCGCCAAACATCAGCGGCGGCGCTAATCATCCACCACCCACCCCCACCCACCGCGGGGATCCGCGAGCCGCAACTTTGCTCGCTGCTGCCTCGTCTTTACCGCAATTGTACTCAGATTCGTCGTTGACTTTCGGGTGCCACCAGGTGATACGTTTCCTCCGCGACTTCCAGTTTAAAGCGAAATGTCGCTCATCTAATTGTTGTTAGACTTGCCCTCCGGGAGTCATTTTTCGACCCACCGACGGGTGAGCTGAGAGGATCACGATTGGCGCGTTCAACGCTTGCACGCGTGGTCATTTCATTAGTTCGGTGATGTCAGGTGGTGGAGAGTCTTATGACGACAATTTGGCCAGATCGTTACGTGGCCGAATACAAAAATGTATTACGAATAATAAAAGTGGCTGCGAAAACCTATGTGTTATCTCATTTGTACTCTTTATAATTTTGTTTCTGTCTCGTTTGTGTAATTTTTTTCATACCATTATCTTATACGTAACATTTGTATATCATTTGCATTCACCAAGAAAACATCGTTTCTTACTCACGCGACCTGATGCACGCCTCACGGGCCGTACAATCGGTATTGTTCGTGTTTTTGTGCCTGGGTTCCATTCTAATCCAACTGAATGCATCATATGTACGTTGAACTTCTTTCGCACCGTACGTAGCCAACCGTGCTAATCGGAGGTACGGGGGAAGGACCACAAGCTAAACACAAAAAGCAGTTCTAAATAAATGAGTTTAAAATTTTGATTTAAAAGTGCATAGCTCTGGTGGCTTCCTAATATAGGACGGAAGAGTGTTCCGGACAGCCTCAGAAGCGCATCTGAAAGCACGTGATGTGGTGACCGTCTTCATGCGATGGTTTGTGTGATGGTTTATGCTCATGATGGTTTACGCTCCTCATCTCAGAGCCAAAAGGCTTGCGACAACAATCTGCATGATGGGCTCAAACGTGAATATCACCGCCAGCACACACACACGCTTTTATCCAATTAAGTTCATTCAATGGCTGTGCTTTGTCTGCGCGCGCGAGTGTGTGTCTGTGCGCGTGTGTGTTTGTTGATGTGAAACAAACAGGGGCTTACACACAAGGGCCATCCGAGTCAGGTTCCTCCTGTACACAAACAAGACTGCTGGCAGCTCAGCCTCGTGCGCACGTGCACGAGCGCGCGTCTCTCCAAGCCAAAGGTTTTAAACAAAGAGGTCTAACGGAATAAACGTGGGCCTGACAATTAGCCGCACAGACAAGTGGCGAGCTCGCACGGTTATAACCCCTTGCCCGTGGGGAAAAAACGCAGTCGCTGTGAGACGAGACGGCGCCGCGCACACCGAACACAGCCGATGGGAACGGACGGCGCCGGTTTTCCCAACCGGGGCGCCGCAGTTCTTCCATCATTAGAAGAGAAAAAACAAACCTACAGCCCACCGGAGGCGCCGTGGCCGAGCGATGGACGAGAATGCAATGACCAAAAGATGGCTCCGTATTTATAAATCGATTTGATTCTTCACATTTGCTTTTGCCTAGTTGGCCCAACATTGGATGTTTACTGGGTTGTTGTTACTGTTACCTTGATGCCGTCTGGATTGTTGAACCGTTGCAGATTCTTGAGGCAGTCGTCTATCAGCCACTGCCAGCCGTCTGTAAAACAGGATTGTTATGGGTACACACAGCTTGCACTATAGTGGCCATGCCTTTTGCAGACAATCTCCGACTTCCAGGCGGCCCATGCGGCGGCTTTCCAGACGGAAAATATCGAGGGAAAAATTAAGCCCCGACTCTTCGAAAAATGTACGCGTGTGTCAAAGTACATTGATGCAAACGACGGCTTGCCGAGCGAGCGGCCGTGCGTCGTCTCGAGCGTGCGACGCCTTACCAATAACCTCGTCGTTCTTGAACGGCATCTTGGCCAGCGAGAGTTTTTCCACGAGGCGGCACACTGTGAAGGGGAAACACGGCGCAGCGTCACGGTGGAACTCCTCTACGACCGACGCAGCACGAAACCGCGGCTCCTGGGTTCCGCGAAAAACTCCAATTATCCGCACCCCTATTCTTCCTATTATCCACAATGGTACGTGGATGAGTAAGATAAATATTTCAGACCTAAACAGGAGGAGGATTTCTCCACAACTCTGGCTGTCGCCTGATGATGATGGTTGTAATTACCAGCAAAACATCACGTTACTCGAATAGTAAATGTTGTAGTGGGCTTACTCTCTAACACACCGGCGTGCTAAACTGGTAAACTAATAACCATGATTTTTTTGTTTACTTGACAAACCTTAATAATTGGCTGTGTCGGGTGGTGGCGGGTTTAACGACACATTTATATTTACGCAATCAAACCCAAAAATTTTAATAGATTTTCAGATTTTGACCTGATGGCAATTGATACCTCCAACCTAACAGTCACGATGACAACCATTAATCCCAAAACAAATGACAGGGCAATACAGATTTTTTTTTATGCATCTGTCTATTCCATGTGAAAACGAAAAGTATATTTTACACCATCCTAGAGTTTGGTGGGATGTGTCTTTCTTTTCGGGGCTTCTTATAATCGGGAGCACGCCAACGTTTCTCAATTCAGAAAATTAAAGTGGCGATGTTTTTGGCTGAGCAACGATCGGTGTAGCGCTGGCTTCCTTGTTCGTTACATTCGCCCCCAGACCGTAAACGCACACCGAGCAGACCAGAGGCCTCACTTGGAATTAAATACAAATAACTAAAATCATTCAACTCTGAACCCTTTAAACAGATACACAACTCGTACATTGTTGATTTACACAACACACTTGTCAAAAAAGCTCCATGACGTCACCTCATTTGGCTGAAATGTAAAACCACGTTAACAGAAGTTGCCGTAAGCACGGTGCCGATGCTAATTCAATCTCACCTTATCCGTAAGTGTTATGTAATCCAAACCTCTCTATAGAAGTTCTTGGGTACATCATGGTCATTTCAAATTTGGCATCTTTTAATAACCACCCAAAGAAGAGGCCAATTGTGCTTCGAGCGTGTAATGTTTCACGGGATAGAGTTACGGACAAAACGCAAACATTCACGCGTTGCTGGAATCTTTTTTATTTTATTTCACTCAAGATTTATTTCTGGTGATCATGCGTCAACGTCTCCCGTCGTCAACGTGTCAACGTGGTGTCAAGAGCAGCCTCGAAACCTAGGCCTCAGAGAGGTGGCGGAAGGTGGCTCGTGGGGTCAAACACCCGTCGGAGTGTGGGTTGATACCGCGCGAGATCCGGGGATGGGAGAAACGCAGCCACCCGTAATTCCGTGAGTCGACTTCTCACGTCCAGCGAGATGCCCTCTGTTAAATTGGTACCAGTGTTGTGCCCGTGGCACCAAAGCAACTCTAAATGTGGTATTCTTGTAATTCAAGTTTTTTTTTTTATCTCTGAGAGTTTAAACATTTGGTTTGATTGCCAAGCATTGAACGCCTCTGCAGCAGGGCACGTGTGACACGGCAGTTGCCCCTCTCGTGGATCAGAGGAAACGAACGAGACCTCGGAAGTACTTCTGCGATGTCAACTTTCAGAAGGCCGCTTCGTAACTGGTGCGATGCACCGTCTTGTACGAGAGAGAAATCTATTTTGTGTCTAGTGAAATGGTGCAGGTCACGCAATAAAAAATAAAAAAAATAAATGACCAAAGTCAAAACCCAAAAATCGAGGGCTCATCACAGAGACGACGGCGGACGCACGGGGGAGGCATTCATCCAGCAGTGGATTGACCATGGCCGACGATGACGACGATGAGTAAGGGGACGACTTTCGGATCAATCGGGAGAGATTGGGGAAAATAAACTTCCATTAAACATAACATCGCGAGCTGTATAGCGACAGCACGCATCACCTGGACGGCTTCATTAGGCAGGTGCGCGCCCACGTACGGGATGACAATATGAGCTGTCAGGTGAACGTGCGACTCCGCAGCGCGGGTACTGCCCCGGTATGTTCCGCCGCGGGGCATTCGCACGGATTATAGAAAATATATAATAATAGTCGTGGCAGCAGCAGTGCAGGAGGGGAGATAAATAACATTCTATAATAATAAAAAAAAAACCTACCTTTCTATTCTCAGCTTGTCAACGCGACCGTGATTGGCGCCACGCCTAGCACGGCGGGGGCATTTATCAATCTGGGGGCATCACGAAGCGGCGGATCGACATGCCGGGAAAACAATACCGCCCCCCCCCCCCCCATGCTCGGTGCCGTGAGCGTAGACGATGAGCGTGCGCGCGAGCCAGCACAGACGCACGCACGCGGGCGGGGCGAGGAGCGCGATGCGTCATCGTGTGGACCGCGCAGGCGACGGGGAAGGAGTTTTAACTCGTGTAGACAATTTCCCCAACGCAGGCCCAAAGGCACCAAAAACGTCAAACGGCTGGCAACAAACCGCAACGGCAAGGTTGCTAGGTGGATGATTATATTGCGGCATATTGCGAAATGGCGGTGGATTGGAGAGGCGTACCTCCAGCAGTGGATAGAACACGGCTGTGGATGATGACGGGGATTATGGAGTTATGGCTTCGGTTAGGTGCACTGGTTCCCAACCTCTTCGGGCGGATTCCTGACAACCGCTAAACACTCTTCTGCAGAAAACCACCAACGAGATATTTTTTTAAAATGTATGCGACTCCCAATCGAGCGACAGAGCGTGAACTAAAGCGTCACAGCAATCACCACGTTGCGTTTTCATTGACTAGTCTAGATAGAGCTGCGCAATGGGAAGCGGAGAAGACGGTGCCACATCGTCGTCACCCCCCCACCCCCCCAACAGTTCCGCGACACCTCGTCCCCCGAACCCTGCGGCCTCAAGCGCTCGGGGGCACTCAACACAGAGGCCACAGGCGAGGCCCAACGCTGGCACTCACGGAGGGGAGGGGGCACGGCCCTTCCACCCCGTCTCGGCGTTGGCCGCCAGGAGGCGCCGTGAGAGGCACCCTCGCCCCCCTTCGCCTCACCCCGACTCTTCACTCCGTCGTCCCCCTCAACGCGAAATCCTCGGCAGGTTAAGGCGATGACGTCACGCTGCGTAGGCAGCGACCTGCCAGCGGCCCCTGCCTCGTCCTTCGCGCGTTCGCACGGCCTCCGTGTCACCCTGGCCGGCGCGGCAAGCTGCCACTTGCTCGGCACGCACGCCCGGCGCCCGTACGGCTCCCAGCAACCCGGTGCTTAATTTTAAGAGCCGCCTTCAAAGCGCTTTAAAAGAGGGGGAGAAAAAAAAAGATGCGTGGTCCTGTACACAAAAACCTATACTCAAACTCAACGCTTATATCTTACACGCCGCATTGAAGGTGTGGCCCAACGGGGATACAAGATTTACACTCCTCCAACGGGTTGTTTTGAAAAGCTGATGGAGATGGAGTGATGGAATCGGGCCCGTGTGCGGACGCCAGGTGGATTGTTACGTGGCAGAGACATCCATCCAGCAGTGGATCCAACGTGGCTGCTGCTGATGATTTAACTCTTACATTTTTCACCAACAATGTCCCAACGATATCCACCCCCCCCCCCCGTCACACACGTGTTATCTCCAGTAACTTCGCTTTTATATCCATTAAGGGTTCTTTAAGCGGCAGCCAGAAAATCCGCAACCGTTCGTCTTCTTATCGGTTCCCAAAGTCAGGCATCGGCCACCGCTCCCTGGGGAATGATCGGAATTCACCTTGTGCGATGCGATTTGCGTTGAGGCTATATTGAAATTCAATATGACTCAGTAATGACCATCCATATATATGAATATAATTAACTTGACAATGGTCTGTTTCACTGCGTTAAAATACATTTTTATTTTAGCCCATAAGCCTTGGGGCTTTCTGGACCAAAGTCTCCCAGCAGCGTCAAGCAGCGGCTTTCAGACAGTTCTCAACACTTTGCTAACATCGGGCAACCCCAGCTGAAATATCCCAATGCCGTCAGAGTACTGCACCCAACAGCGGCAAAAAAATGCACATTTTCATCAAGCTCTGAGATTTGTAAGAATTAAGCTTATACAAAATAACATGAATTGTATTGTTATCACACACTCGGCTCTGGCTACGTGCCCATTGAAGGAAGCGCAGTGCTGCAGCTGTTCTCGTGAAACCGCCTGCCTCCTCTGCCGAACAGAACTTGCTCCTACAGTCTGCCGAGGCTATACGGGAGATCTCCGTCTTTGTCTGGCCACCGCCCTCCCCTCGTGTGCCATACCAGCCTTCATAGGTGCAAGCGAACAGCACCTGCCCTAAACGTCTGTAACAGGCTATACGGGGGGTCGTTGTGGAGTCGGCACGGCTTAGGCCCGTGCATTGTGTCTGTTTCGCATTGTCGCGCGATAATCCATCCCAAAGCTTGGACACGTGTGTGGGATGGACAACAAAACACGATAATTAAAAGTGCGTTGTTCGGAAAAATGGAAGGAAGGTACCGGAAAGAGAGGAAGACCTTGCAGAGAATGGCTTGACAACAACGACATAAGAGATTGGTGCCAGAAAAATGTGGCACTACTTAAGCGTGTTTGCACTACAAGACAGAGAGAAAGTTGAAGCAAATGACACCTACTACGGGCTCTCTGCCCATGGATCATGCTGAGGACACTTGAAAAATGCTTCAGTTTATCCCGAAGGCATCTGTTGTACACCCCCAACGATCCTGGGTCGATTCAAAATGAGAACTCTCAAATTTACTAAAACATGGAATTGGCGCAGATGGTGGTCTACTGTCAGCGCAGATCTACAAGTTGCGTGTCTCCTGTGCAGCAGCTGCGAGTTCTGGCAGAGGATAGAAGATGTTGGCAGCAAGGCGTCGTGGTGGTGGTGGTGGCTGTGATGACATCTCGATCTCGTAGGTGAAGCGTTTCAGAACGTTCCCATCCACCCTGCCCCTCTGTTTTTCGGCTCGCTCGGTCTGTCATTATCGATCGGCCGATGCGATTGTTGCAGCTCCAGTCGATGCGTAACTGGGGACTCGTGTGACTGAACAATCAGAACTCCGGCGGCGTCATCGTTACCGGCGGTGTCAGCGGGCAGAGCGCGCGTCACGGGTACGGAGCATCGCCGCGGCAACACAAGCGCAGGCAATTACAACTTTTGTGTTGTAAAGTACGTCACCCTCTGTTGGATATTTTGTCGCTCATAAAAAATAAAATAAAAGCGACTTGCACAAAAGGCCTGTCCCGCAAATCAATCGCGTTTGACGGCGTGCCACAGGCGACACACGCCCGCGGACTCGCTTCACAAGCGCCACCACCGTCGTCACGAACCAGCCGCGTAACCAAACACCACGGCTGGCTCGGGCGAAGCAAACGAACAAATGAATGAAATTATTGTCATCGTCAACAACAACATCAGCAGCAGCAGCGATGATCGATCTACTGAGGAATGAAAGTTTCCCCCCAAGCTGTCATCATCGCCTCATGATCCTGCAATGTTTAAAACAACAAAATATCTCTCGCATAGGGCGACAAGCAAAAGGAAGCCGTGAATGATGACAACAATAAGAATAGGCTTTACCCTTTCTGGAAATAAAGCAGGATGTGTTAAGATGTCCAAACACCAAATAGATACCAAGTCGACCTTGACCACACATACTTGCGGCAAAACGTGTAAACAAACATTATCTGATCATGGGCATTGGTTTTTAAACTGATTGGCCTACACCAGAGACTCACCACCAGTGTCTGACCAGAGAACAGAGTTGGAGAGATCTCATTTAACCCCATCGCCACATAAAGCAGATGGAATTTCATTCAACATTAAAGGTGAATAATTATTATCGGGAACCAATCCAGCCAAACAACCACGCCAAGGCTCCTCGCCCGGCACGACGCTCAAGACGCTCGACTTGCAAGTTGACCTCGCTCGGGCACTTGACCAGCGCCCACACAGAAGCCCTCTCGCGTCCCTGCTGCATGCACCGCAAGCCCCCGTGCGTTGAGCCTTGGCTTCAAACTGCCCACTCAATCGGATTTCCGGCCCCATTTTTTTTCCCTTTCAAATTGGAGTAAGGGCAGCTCTATTCGAATGGCACGGAGTTAGGGAACTAATTGATGACAGATAATGCGTGACGTGCTTTCAAAACAAACGTGACACGCAAACGGACGTGTCCTTTACACTTTGTCGTATGAAGGGCCCTTACGACACAATGAATACGTTTTTGAGTAAAAACAAGCGAAAGTCACATATTCCCAACGACGTGCATGGCCGGGGCGCGGTGCTGGCAACACCGCCCCTCCTCCTGCGCCACCGTGCCCGCCTGTGCCTGTGCTCGCTAACAGCCCTTGGCTCAACAGTCCGTGTAGGCTACACGGGGATCTTTGTCTTTGTGTTCGCCACGGTTAGCGCTACGCTGCGCTATGAACCCGGCAATCCGAGTTCGATTCCCGCTCACAGCCAACACCGGTGACGATTATCTGAACCGGTCCTGGGACTCCCCTAGGTCGACTCTGCCTCAAATGAGTACCTCGTGCAATGTGTAAACATCGTCACTGGCGAGACAAAGGCGGCCGGGCGTAGTGTTGGCCACCTATCCCCTCGTGTGCCGTGCCAGCCTTCATTGGTGCTCGCTAACAGCACTTGTCCCAACAGGCTGTTGATGCTATACGGGGGATCTTTGTGTGTATGCGCATGTGTGTTGGGGGTACAGCTGGTGCATCTACCAGTCATCTCAGTCAGCCAACCCATGGCACCTGCGGGGTCTGTCCCGAGACCTCCTGTTGGCGAGCCTTCGACACTTCACGTGGCCTCAAAGTGCACCTGGCCTGGCACAGGCATCGTGGTGACGCCACCATCAACCAAGTGGCGAATGGCGGGTATTGGAATATCGGTGTGTGGCAACGTGAGTGCTCTTACCTGCGGGTCTCATGAGCTCCCCACCGAGGCCCCTGGGGACAGAAAAGTCGGTCAACGATCGGCCAGGAGCAGAGCGCGCGGTAGCCGCTGCATCGCCGCTAACATCCAGGCACATCGCTCGCACAGGCGATGACCACAAACGTTCCGCTCACAATGCACGCAACCACCCCCGTTGGCAGGGGAGTAGGGCCAAAGGTGAAAAGATGTGTCAGCACCTTTGTCATGAACACATTCATAAAACAGAAAATGTTACGCGGTCAAACCTTATAATTCGCGGATTTGCTTCCCACGAAATTCGATGATTCTCGATTTTATACCTGTACAGCAGTTCAAGTTTCTCACCTTTTTCAACCTCGACCATTCACGGTTTGGCAACATCATTGCAGGGGGGTGGGGGGGACTCGCGCAGTGGTGCATTCTGGGGCCCGTGTTCACCCGACCCATCGTGTGACGCGGACCCGATGCGCTCACCACGTGCATCTCAGCCTGTCTCAGGGCCCTGTGATTGTCTCTGCGTGGCAGGCGTGAACGTGTGGATACATTCATCACTCGTAGGGTCCTCTTGTGTCCATCCGGCAGTAACAACGGGTACAACGGGTGCACCGGTTAGCTGATGGGTCGCCACGTGCGGTAAAGTGTGGGGGCTCCCACCTGTTGCAGCGTGGAACATTTGGCCAAATTTCCTCGAGAGAGGAAGTGGGGGGGGGCTCTCTCTGGAGCCAACGGTGGCGCCAGAAACTATTGCAGGGCTGCATCTTTGCCCGTGGACGACCGCAAACAAGGCCACAACGCACAATCAAGGACCACAGCGGGCGGGGGCGAAGGGAAGCGACGCGCCCGCCGCACCCACGCTCAGGGATAACAACATCACCGGTTTCGCACTCTAGGTTCGAGAAGATATCTGACGGCCTTATAATGGGATCGAGCGAATGGACGGGAAGTCGGAGGGCGCTTCCTGCCCCTCACTCTCCCCCCGTGGCGCGCCTCTCCGAGGAGAAGCCGGCGCTCTGGAAGGCTCCAGTACTTGGTTGGGCGAGCCCCCCGAACAAGTGTGAGCAGATGGGAGAGAGAGGGAGGGAGGGAGAGAAAAAATGCCGCAGGTGCAGATTGTCCTTTTGCAAATGTGAAGTGCACCCAACCTAGGGCTGCTGCTGCTGCTACGCCTTTGTGGGGACTTTATCAATTATGCTCCGACTCATGCCGCCCTGGGTTTACCCGCGGGCAGCCGGGGCCCCCCTTCCCCCTCGGACTCCCACGCACAGACACGAAGGGCCCTCGCCGGAGGGCGGCAAGCCCACCGAAATAAAAAAAACATCGCAAGACTCTTCAGAATTTTTTTTTACTATAATGAATCAAACGGAGGCAATGGCATTGCTCATGTCCTTTAAAGGGGCGACAGATTGAGGCGGCGGTGGGCCGCCACGTTGCTGCAGCTGAGGAATGGATGTTGCCCGCCCAGAATTGGTCGCGACGTTGGTGACACAGCAACGCGGGCGGAGGAGTCGCCGTGACGCTCACGAGACCGCCGATTGAGCGATGTCCGCCCAGCGGTGATTTCCGAAGGAAGCCCAACGGTCTCTGGGAGAGATATCCGTGAACACTAAGCGCCTACCTATTAACCCTCCCAGCGAAGTGATGAATTGACATTAATCGGGGTTTGATTCAAAAATGGATTGTAGTTTGGTTTTCGCCATCTCTCTCGTGTTGTTTCTGCTTACTCGCCTGCTTCCCTTGTGCCATTGTGTTCGCCCCACGAGCATAATTGTCACATCATCATAACCAGTTGCACGTAAGTTGCATGCACTGCCAATACAGCGACCAATTCTCACTTTTGATGTGATGCACGCGTCACCGAGTGCAAGAATCAGTTTTAATTGATCATTCGATGCGTGCCTAACAAATTATCTGCCCTTTGCACACAAATGGACATTTCGTTCCACATTTTGTGCAAAGTGTTTGTGGCCAGGGTGACCGACTTTGTCTCCGTGAGCTACTTTCACTCCATTTGGAGAATCCTAGGATGACGCTGCTGCTGCTGCTGCTGCAGATTACACATTCACGCTTGTGGTTAGAAATCACGATTAGGGATAAGCGACACTCTGTCCAAATACGATAATGCGGTTGATAATTAATAACAATCTAATAATTCACAACCCTTTTGTCAATCCACTGCTGGATGAAAGCCTCCCCACACCACGTAGGTCGATTGTCCATACTTCCCCACACCGGTCAATGCGTATTGTCGAAGGGCGGGAGGGGGGGGGTGCTCAGAACTGGTCCAGAAATGACCACCTGCGGCTGTGCGAGACCACTCGCCACGGAAATAAGATGCAGGCTTGGTTGGGCGAAATGAGGGAAGAGCCACTGGACAGGAACGACGAGTGACGCGGCGAAGGGGAAGGTGCGTGTCGAGACGATGGTGGGCAGCGTGGGCTTTGCACGGAGCGGAGACGTGATCGCTGAGACGGTGGAGAAGCGTTCGAGACGTTGGGTATGGATTTGGGCAGAGAAGAAGCCCATCTCGAGGGGCATCATCGAGAGAACGAACGATGATGATGGGGGGTCATCGGAAGGAGAGAGAAAGAGAAGGGGGGGAACTCGACTGGACGGATGCTACGAGGGAACAGGTTGGTGATGAAGTTGTGGAAGGAAGAACGGAAGGGATGAGAACGAGAGGGAGGCCCTGGATTGGGATGCTGGAGGAGCTGCAGAGAGAGCGGGGGACTTCATGGAGACAAAGAGGAGGGCAGAAAACATAGAGGTCGCAGCCAAGGACCTGCAGTTGTGGCCTAGAACCAGAGGAACGAACTGCCGTCAGCCGTGAACAGGAATCGAACCCAGGCGATGGGAGTTCGTAGCTCAACGCGCGAAAACCGCCTGGCCAATCCACCGGCCCAAACGATCGATACATTCCCTTAACTGCGAATGCAGCAGCGGCAGTCAGCTGCGTCACGCGTACGAGCGTGTACGCGCGCGTGCGTGGCAAGCAGATCGCTGTAATCGACGGGAACTCGAGCAGTGATCACTTTGGCGCACGCTAAGCCCCCTGGTGGCACGGGCGCCGTGCAACTCGGCACTGCGCCGCCACCCACAGTGGCGGAGTAGCCGGCGTGGCATTCTTTAGGCACAGCGACGCGTAAGCTCGGAGGAATGCCACAAATCTCACAACAAATGTCAAAGGCATCGGTTCACTTTTTAAAAACATAAATAAAATAAATAAATGAGATTACTCTGAGGTCGCGACTTATTGCAGGCGATTGAAACTTTTATGCGAAGAAAATGAAGAGATGAGTAGTTGGTGAAGTTCTGTTAAACTTTCAATCCTGCTGTCTTAATCATTTACACAACTGACCATCAGAATTGTCATTGTAAGTTTTACAAAAAAACATATTTAATGGAATGCTCGTCAGAAAAAAAATACTGTTATTTTTTTAGTTAAACCTGGACATTTTTAAGACTTCTAAAATAACAGCTGCTCTTCAAAATTCATCCAAACTCAGATCTTGTGAGACACTGTTGACGAAAGGCATCCCGAGTATCTAAAATGTTTGATGTTACACTGATATTGCCAACACATAAAGCTGAAAACGGAGTCAAAATCGAGTTGCCCAAAACTTGACACAAACTGAACTTGCCACCAACTCCCAGATTGCCTTGCCGACTGACCGTGTCTTTCTGGAAAGGCCGGATCAGGGATGAGACTTATACTTTTTCTTTATCAAGGTCGGAAAAAAAACCGAGCAGACAACGTGCCTCCTTCCGCAGGCAGCTGGGACAGACGGACAGCGCTCATGCAAGACAACACTCTCAACCCCCAGTTGTAAAGCGTTTCAGAGACACGGAGACAGCAAGCTGATGGCAAGCCCAGACGCGAGCAGCTGCTTTGGAAGCATTTCGATGAAGCACTTCAACGCGGCAGCCGACGAAGACTCAGCCGCTTCCACCCTGCTTGTAATTAGGGGTCTGGGGTTTGCCGTAATTATTTTTTTTTTCTATGTATTTCTATGGCGATTGCATTTTCCAAGTGGCTTTGCCCTGCAGGGAGCTGTAATAGAGACAAAGGGCCTCCTTTGTGAGCCCAGAGAGGGTGGCCATATTGAGCGCGATCTTTAGCGATGTGGGCACATCATGGGAAAGCACCCCGCGGCACCGTGGCAATTGTCACAAGTTCAACAACGGCTCCACAATGCTCGGCCAATAAAACTATTTTTTGTTGAAGGCAAGTCAAGGTAAAAGGTAAAGGCGCAGCCCTGCAATTGCTCGCTCGCGCCGCTGCTGGCGGGAAGGCCTCTACCGGAGGGGGCTCCCCAGAGCCCCTCGCACCACGGCTGGCCAGACATCTTGGAAGAGGTGTGTAAGAGGAAGTACCCCATCCCCACCACCACCACCACCACGCTCGTCAGACGTTTAGGACAGAGTTGGGAGTGCCCACGCTGCGCTGCCACCACACATGCAACCTACCGGTCAACTAACCGCGGTGGAACCCATTTAGATTGCGGGCAGACGGAGGCGGCGCCGTTTAAGAAATCGGCACCATGTCAACCGCCGTGCCAGAAACATCGAACCGGATTGGAAATCCAGTGGGTTGCAAACCATTACAGCGCACCAGCATTGATGTTGACCGAGCCTCAGGGGTGCTTTCCCATGTTGTTTTGGGCTGCCTCGACTGCCATGTTGGTGAGATGTCAACTACCTCGCCTGGTATACAAGACGTCGTGGATTCGATCCCGACCCTGACGCCTCCTGTATATTTCGAGTTTGGATGTTCTCCCCGTGGTCCTGTAGATATTTCTCCGGGCCTCTGTTTTTTCCCTCCACTTTTAGAATCAACGTGCGTTTAACAGTATTTGGCTGCTTTAAATTTCGACGCGATAAGCCACTTTGTTGAGCTGTCATTTGTGATGACCACATCACTTCTGAAAAAGAGCTGTGTACCTTACCCGGTCAAATAACAAAAAGTTTATAGTTAAACAGCTCTTACTTAGTAGATACTCTCCTTGGCCGTGCGCCCTCGTGTGTGTGACGTGAGTTTCCAGATTGGTTAGAGAGTTAATTAAGCTGATGGAGCTATGCTCAGGTGCGCCATAATGGCATCGTCGTGCGGCCACTGTCATGGGTTGCGTATTGATGCACGACGTCCTTAAAGCAATTCTATACCAAAGTGGTCAAAATTGCACCTTTAACCAAAAGTGGAGTGTTGAACTTTAAATGTACTGAATTTTGTCTTGAATTAGCAAACGCTGTCAGGGTAAGGTTAACGTAATACATCACAAACGTGACTCTCCCTTTGCGTATTCAGGAACACAATGAGTCACGTAAATATACAGCGCCGGGATGGCGCGCAGGCTGAACTTCCTGTTCTCTGTGCTGCGAGATCTGCACGTAATCTTGGGAACACCACGGATAGCGAATCGAGTTTAAATGACGCCAAAGGGAGGGAGGGAGAGAGAGTCCATGACCATTACCACTTCACATCGTCTCACCTGTAATACTTTGCATCATTCAGCTGCAAAATAAACAAAGGGACATCATTACCATACGTTTCATATTCCATCACACGTGCGATATCACATTAGCAAAGCGTGTAAATTATGTATTAGTATTCTTATCCTGCTTCAATTTAGCACGCTGGCTTTCACAAACCAATATTATGGTTCACGATTCGTTTCTACTTCAGATACATACAAATCATATTGTCATGCAGGCTTACCCAAAAAAGCCTCTCCGAGTCTCAAGACTCTTTTCAGGAGGGTCCTGCGCAAAGGCAGCCAACCAGTGAGCCGACGCCAACAACTGCCAAAGCTCTGCACTCCTCTGCACTCATCTCAGTTATTTGCACTGAAGGAGGAATCCGATGAGCTGTAAAGCTCTTTCCCCCCCCCCACAGATGTCCGGTAGAGGGGCAAGGGGTCACACGTCAGCATTAGCTGAACACTACCGACCTTCGCGTGGATGAGTTTGAGCCCGGTCACCATCTCGTCGCCGAGCAGCTCCTCCACACGCCTGTTCACACGAAACCAAACGGCGCAGGTTTTAGCAAAACGCGACCGCCCAATCAACGATGAGCACCACCGAGGCGGTGGTGCTCTCATCTCCCCGAGCCAGCGGTGCAAGTTCCACGTTCCAATGGCGAGGGCGAGTCGATCCGTAGGACATTAACTGTTTACTTTCCCACAAAGTGGTACCCATTTTAATGAGCCTCGACGTATGATGGGCAGAGTAAACCCCCCCGAAACCAGCATTTGATCTTGCAAACCTCCAACTCTGTTCCACCGCAAAGCCACAATCTTCAGCCCCACGAGATGACATCTCCCAAACTCAGAACAGCCTAACCACCCCCGAGGATTAAGGTAGTACAACAATTTTTGCTTCAATCCATCTGTGCGGAGCTACGAGTGTTTTTTCCTTGCGTTTGTGGGTTTTCTCCGGGGATTCTGGTTTCCTCCGACATGAAACACAACTATTTTAATGGATTGGCCAAACATGCCGATGTAGGATCCTTCTGAAACAAAACGTTTATTAACCCGTATTGGGAACCTCCCGAATGAAATGGCAGCTATTCATTATTACTTTAAAACGTTGACGTAAAGTTTTGCTTTAACGTGGGATGTACGGGTTGTATTTAATGATAAATTCATCCTCCAGATCGATATTTTCTAGGCAAGACAATTCAAGCCTCGTGCCTCCTTATGCCCTTTGCCTGCTGTGTAAGGATGGGATCCCTCCTTGCTCTGCCTTGGCCTCTCGCAGTCAGCCTCACCTGCACAGGCGTTCTGCAGCCTGCAGTCGGGAAATTCCACATTGCTATGGTTGGCATCATTCACTCTGCAGCTCGTTCACTTGATAGCTCCCCACTAAGTCGTGCAACCCAATAAGCCGATCTCACCGGCCCCACAGCGATGCATGAACACTCAAGCATTGTCTGAAAACATCTTAATGCACAGAGGACTGCAGAGCGTGGGCAAAATTGTTGGCGTCGGCTCACCGCGTGGCTACCTCCCTGCTTGTCTGCAGTTCCCCGTCGCACTCTCCTCCGAGAGTTGAGCGAACACTCTATGGTGCGTTACAAGTCTAATTATAATGGGGGTGAGTCGACCCTGCCTGAGAAGTGGGCAGCACCTGCTAAATAAGGCAAAACCTCTTCTTATTTTTTCAGAACTAAATACTCGTTCATGAAGTGAAGCGTCGCTCCCAAACAGCACACCTTCACGCTTGCCAAAAATCGCGCTCAGAGATACAACTTCTTCCTCCGCTGCCGTGAGATATATTTCGTGCCCCGAGGCGCCGTCGACTGAGCTACGGCGTAAACATGGCACCAAAAATAGTAGACGGACGCGGCCAGGCACTTTGTCTCGCGGAATGCGAACGTTCGCGGTCGATTTCATTCATTCGTTCGCACTTGAATTTCACGCACCGCCGCCCTGCCCGCACAACCCCTCCCACCACCTCCTAAAGAGCTTGTTGCACATCACTCACCAGCGGCAAACGCAAAGCCCGAAAGGTTAGAAATATCACCCCCGGGGAAACGGGTGACACGAACACACACCCAAATAAAATCCACACGGGAAGGGGGCTTGGTGGGGGGATGGGGCACGTCGTCCCGATCGACGATCCCCCCCAATTCCCCGCCGAGGCGCTGCTCACGCAGGCCTGCTCAGGCGCGCGTCTCGGTAAGCATTACGCAAAACCCGATACGGGTGGGATTAGCGGCCCAGACTCACCGCCCCGGGGCCCCGAGAACCACAGAGCCCGCCACACCTACCACACGTTGCCTCCGAACAGCACGAGAGGCGGGGGGCGGGGGGGGGCGGGGGGGGGGGGCAGCCCGCACGCACACGAGAGCGCGCGGTTTGAGTTTCGCAACGATATCTCGAGTTTGGATTTTTCACTTCTTCGCCCGCCCACGTGCCCTCCCTTCTCGTTTTTCTGGGCGATCCCGTGGAGTGGCTTGCAAGTGTGATTCATGTGTAGGTGGCCGATTAGCACTGGCAAGCGAGCAATTACTCCGGTCTGGAACAACAATAATAATAATGCCCTTCGAAGACTTGCAATGTTACGTCCAATTGTCTTCGGCAAGGGTTACTGTGTGCCCTGACACAAGATGGGATTGAACACTTGGAAGGGTTGCACAGCTGCATCTCGTCGTCTCTGCTTGTGCGTTGATTTTACTGCGACCTTTACCGCCGCTGCTGCCCCCCCCCCAAACCTCTCCCACCGCCATCGCAAACCGGTGAGCCGCAAGGTACAGCCCGCAAAGCGCCCGCGAGAATAGAAACGAGAAACCGCGCACGGGTCTCCGTAGAGGAGCACGTCCCCGCTGGCGGGGGGCCGGTGGCCTCACCTGCCGTCGCGGGCGGCCAGCTCCGACAGAGCGTGCGTGACCTCGGCACACGCCAGGATGCTTCCGTAGCGCGTGTTGAGGTCTCTTCCCGTGGCTAGAGGCAAGAGCTTGGGCAGCACTGGCGGGGCCCACGTAAGGAAAGAGATGAGAGTGGCAACGAAGACATCAGAAGCGCCTTTCAAGTTCACACAAAGTGCCGTGTTGGTGTACAGTGGACATACGTTCATGCCGGTAAATGGGGCCGACGGTAATGCCCGATCCACAAACACGAAAGAGACATCACAGCGATACGCTACTCCGCTGTTTCCTAAAACGTCCCAATGCTGCCGATTATTATTCAACTCGGATCACGCGCAGCAACACCGTCCCCACACGGCGAACACTCGGCAGGAAGAGCCTCCTGGAGAAATATTCTCGGGAAGCTTTCCTGGGTAAACATGCGCAATAACAATAATAATCAATTACAATTAAGTTAGAACGAGCGCAGTGTCCACCAACGGTTTAGGTGACCGATTGGCTGAGTGACTAATGAGTACGGCTTTACTTTTGAAGTTTAAAGCTTATTTAGTTTAAAAAGGTGAGAATTCAGGTGAGAATCAGGTGACCGGTTCAAGTCTGCAGCTCTTGTCAAGGAGTCCTGGCCGCGCCGCGGCCGTCGCGCTCACAGGCGAGCGGTCTCCCACTCTCCCACTCTCCCACTCTCCCGCTCTCCCACTCTCCCATCTCCCGCTCTCCCACTCTCCCACTCTCCCACTCTCCACTGCGGTTTATGTTCACAGCCGGCGCTGCCGTGATTTACGGCTTTCCTTTTCGGATGTGGCTCGAGAGTACGTGCCCTCGTGCCTGCGCGTCATTCTTTGTCCCATGCCACGGCTACATTGAGATAAATGCCCGCCGGTAGTTAATTATTCCGCGCATCTGCTGATGTAATGAAGAGTGCATTTGAAAAATTCCCATGCAGTGTTCTGAACACGTCGGTGCCGCCCTGTTGATTACAAAGGACAGGCTTGGCTCGGTGCTGTTCATTTGTTTGTAGTGAATCTCGTATGAATCTGCTCAGGCATTCTGCATGGCTTGACTCCCATTCGACTTGAGTTTAGATTTTATTTCGTGTAACCACAGTGAGTGATCTTGGCCACCAAAACGACAAAAGCCAAACCAATACAAATCGGGACAAAAAAACAACCATATTTTGAAATCAGGAAGGATGTAAACGACGTTGATGTAATCAGAATCTTAATTTAGACTGGAGGAGGAATCCAACGAGATATGGAGCATTTTTTCACAGGCGTCCAGTAGGGGGGCCTGGGGTGGTCAGTAAGTTACATCAACAAACAATGCAACAGCAAGGTAAAGCAAAGGTAAGAAAGTTTCTATAAATAAATATTTAAACAGTATAGAAGTACAAATTGCAAAGGCACATACATTTCTGCCCATCTCTTAACATCCAATGGAAGCTTGGGGCAAGGCAGCAAAACAACAACAACAATGGCCACAGACCACAGCAAGACAACAACAGTCCCAGACCACACCAAGACAACAACAACAGCAGCCCCAGACCACACCAAAACAACAACAGTCCCAGACCACACCAAGACAACAACAACAACAGTCCCAGACCACACCAAGACAACAACAACAGTCCCAGACCACACCAAGACAACAACAACAGCAGCCCCAGACCACACCAAAACAACAACAACAGTCCCAGACCACACCAAGACAACAACAGTCCCAGACCACACCAAGACAACAACAACAGCAGCCCTAGACCACACCAAAACAACAACAACAGTCCCAGACCACACCAAGACAACAACAACAACAACAGTCCCAGACCACACCAAGACAACAACAACAGTCCCAGACCACACCAAGACAACAACAACAACAACAGTCCCAGACCACACCAAGACGACAACAACAACAGTCTCAGACCACGCCCATGGACAGTAGAGTCCCTGGCGTGGCAAAGCAACGCTCACTCGGGACACATTCACCTCCGCTCTGACATCACAGTGAGCGCCGTCCATCTGCCCGTACAAAACGCCGCGACCAGGTGACCTAAGATTACAGAGCAGCTCTTCACAGAATGCTGCTATTAATATGGTGCTCTTTAACAAAGGCTCGGGCACGAAAAAAGTGACATTCCTTTTCTCATACGAGCGCGCACATTCCTGTAACCACCAAGTCTCGAACACAACGTTGCCCAAGTGTCTCCGCAAAGAGGATGGTGGTGGGGGGGGTCACTGCGATGAAGTATCCAATTTCTGCATGTTTTTAAATTATAAATAATTAAATAACTGCGCCAAACGCTAAACAAAATAGACTGTATGTGTAAAGTGGTGGATGGAGTAGAGGCAAAACCTGTAGTCAAATTTGAAAACGATAATTAAGATAAAAACAAACCTTAGCAACCCCTCCACCAATTGAAGCATTTTTAAATTGCGCCCCGAGGCAACAAAAAGGGTATTTTCTCAAAACGTTGACCACAACGAAGGTCACGGGGGAGATGTTTGACCTTTAAAGTGACAAGAGGAGACTTGACCGTCAAGGTGCGCTTAGAAATCTTACAAAAACAGACCATCGTAAATCACTTAAAAGCTCACAAACCCCCCCTCTCACCCACCCACCCACCATCGTCTGCTGGCTCAATTCCAAAGCAGTTTGACGGGTAATTTGAGTGCGCCACAATGAGTGAAGGGGCACTACCACACACTCATTTTCACAGGTCATCACCACCGCCGCCGACAAGTCAAAACAGACCACCGCCAAACTGCGACGCCGTGACCTCTCAACGAAGCCGGATTGTCGGTGCGGTCACTCCCGTATCGCTCGTAGTTTGGCGGTGATCTTTCGGTGATATTGCACTGCAACGCGTCGCGGCCACTGCGGCCCCGTGTCCCAGTTAAACACTCTGCTACTTATCGGAGGGCGGAGATAGAAATGTGACCAGATCAGTGGATGTATTTGGAATGTGTTGCCAAATTAGGGCCTCGTCACGACACTACTATATCTGCGATCCAAAAATTTATTTTGTTTCAGGTTGATCAGAAAACCGGAAATTACATCAACTAACATTGACATCACTTTATTTTTTCCCCGAAAGCCATGTCACATGGCATCGGGTGACGTCACCGTCGTAAGAAAAAAATAATTTCAAGTCGTAACGCTCAGAGTAATCGCTCACTCTTAAAGAGAGACGCCAAGAACTGGACAGGTGAAAAGGCAGTTATCGGGTGATCCAGCACCACCAACTGCCAAAGCTCTGCAGTCCTCGACATATTATGGTGTTATTAGCAAATTAATAAGTGTTTTATACGTGGGAGGAAACCGGAGCACCGAGAAAAAACCCACGCTTGCAAAGTTCCACATTTTCTGTCTGTATCGCTGTGTGGTTCAGCGAGCTAGACCCTAACTAAGCAGCCCGGAAATAAGCTGTTCGCATTTGAGCTGCTCAGGTGTCTGAGATTGGACGCTGGGAATTTCATGGCCAGACAGGATAAACATTGGACAAGTCGGGAAGAGATCGTGGCATGACTGTAAAAATAAGTTGCGCTGGGTGGGATGTGTGCAGGGTGGGGGAGGGCCAACAGGCATTGGTTTGGTCTCCACAAATCTGGCAACCAAGGCCAAGTCCTGTGGCCACATAATGTAAGGGCAGATCTATGGGTCTCTGCGTGAGTCTGTGGGTCTCTGCGTGAGTCTGTGGGTCTCTGTGTGAGTCTATGGGTCTCTGCGTGAGTCTGTGGGTCTCTGCGTGAGTCTGTGGGTCTCTGTGTGAGTCTGTGGGTCTCTGCGTGAGTCTGTGGGTCTCTGTGTGAGTCTAAGGGTTCCTATACGTTGCTGCACATCTCTATGTGAGTGTATCTTATGCTAGATGCTGGGAGACTGTCGGGGCAGATCTTGGAGGTCGCTCTGTGTCTCCTGTGCAGCAGCTGTGGGATCTGGCGGAGGGTAAAACACATTGACAAGGTGTGGTGGTGGCACAAACGGCTTTAATCTTTGATCTTGATGTGCAAATTAAACTGTGATCGAACAGATGGGATTGTACCTGCCTGGGAACGCGCGCACGGGCGTGAGCTCACTCATTCACTCGCTCGTTCTCTGGCCCTCTCTCACAAAGGCACTCACCGGTGTTGGCCATGTACTCGGGGGCCTTGGCGGTGAGGTTGTGCAGGGTCCTCGCCGCCAGCTCGCACACCGCGCTGCGAAGCGCACACAAGGGGCACGGCACGGCATCATCCACGCGCGACAGGAGCGCCCGCTAGCACGCAGCAGCGCCGACACGCCAGCAAGACGTTACACGCAAGGGGCACGGCATGCATCGTTCCAAGACATGTTGTCGCTTCTGCGGCCGTCTGGAATGCTCTTCCTTCTGATATTAGGGAGCCACTGCAGCTGTGCACTTTTAAATCTTTTAGATTGACAAACTCATTTCTGTACAACGACTTTTTTGTTTTAATTTGTTGTCCTTCCCAGCTCCTCCGATTAGCACGGTTACCTACGTACGGTACGAAAGAAGTTCAACATACAGTACATATATACGTCCATACATGACAAAAGTACCAGGTAAAGTGCAGCGCCGACACGCCACCAGTGTGTTTGCTGTTAGTGTGGAGATCACGAGAGATGGCAACGAAATGCACAGGCCTTCACCCAGCAGTGGTCTGACCACAGCGGCTGATGATGAGTATGCATCTATTTTGAACTTCTTTCGCACCGTAGGTAGCCAACTGTGCTAATCGCAGTGTGGGGGGGTGGGTGGAGCGGTGGTTAGCGCACTCTGCTGGGTTTAATTCTCGGCCCTGGCTAACACCCTTGGCAAGCGATGTCTGAACCGGTCGGTCCAGACCCCCCCCCCCCCCTATAGCCTGAACAGACTGTTGTGGAAAGTGCTGTTAGCGAGCACCTATCAAGGCCGGCACAGCACACAATGAGGTGGGGGGGACAGTACCACGCCCGACCGCCTTTGTCTCCCTAGTGGCGATGTCTACATATCACACCAGGTACTTATTTTAGGCTGAGTCGACCTAGGGGAGCCCAGGACCAGCTCAGATAATCGTCACTGGCGTTGGCCATGTGCGGGAATCGAACTCGGGTGGCTAGGTTCGTAGCGCAGCGCGCTAACCGCTGCACCACCACTCCCCACCAGTCCCGCCACCACTTTCACCAACCCGCACGGACCAGCGCGGTGAAGTACGGTCAAACCAAGTCCCCATGACCGATACGGCATAGGGAGGTCTTCATCCAGCAGCGGATTGACAAAGGCCACAAATGATCTTTGTTTACTTAATCCAGTCCAGACGAGCGTTTGTCAGACGGAAGACCTGTTAATAATGTAATGTGATCTCCACATTAATACAATGGAATGAGCTCACGGCCCTTATAGAGTGGTATGCCAGTGATCTGTGATTCATACCTTCCAGCCAGAGCTGTAAACTACACCTACAACAAATTGATTAATTTTCTTTCCAATGTTAAGCAGACTCACGACGCCCTCGTAATACGATGTGCGGGGAATGCAGCTGCTGCGTTGGCTTCACTCCAACGAGTCGCACAAATGTGACAAGCTCCAGTGCCCCAACGTGGTAACGAGATTGTTGGGGCCGTCGTCCTCAAGGGATGCGCTGCTAATGAGCGACGCCACCACGCGATCACACGCGGCAATCAAGGGACTATGCACGGCAGTGACAATCAGCGTGAAAAAAGGAAACAATTAATTGATGGTAATAAAAATAATGCGTTTGTTTCTCGTGCAAAACAACGGGGTGCAATTATTAAAATGTAATTATCGCTTGTCATTTTTAAACAGTTTCTGGGCACGGGACCAAAAAGACGAGCGGTCGGCAACAAACGGCACGACTAGAGTTGCAATCGGGGAGAGGCCGGGGGCGTCTGGAACGGCGTGCGACTGCACGACGGCTGCGCGTGGAGGCTCCGACGCCGTCGCTCACGCACGGGGCGCTCTACCTGTCCCAGTGGTTGATCTTGAGCTCTACCAGGTGGTCGATGAGCGGACAGGTGTATTCTGGGAAGCCGGCGATGTACTCGCTGTGGGGGCGACAGGCGGACATAGAGGGGAACGTGGAGAGGAACGTGGAGAGGAACAAAGAGGGGAACGTGGAGGGGAACAAGGAGAGGAACGTGAAGGGGAACGTGGAGGGGAACGTGGAGGGGAACAAGGAGGGGAACGTGGAGAGGAACATGCGTCAATCGTTGCCAACGGCGCAATGCGGCAGGGCCCGGTGCCCCAATGCAACGCGCGGCAAAATACCGATAACTGCAATGATTTGTTCGTGACGCAACGGCCAATATGCCACGGCGTCTCACACCGCATTTTGAGAGGGCACCCCCAGTGGCAGCTGTCCCTGTGGATATCAGTCTGCCAGTGGGGGGCAATGATTGTTGTGCATAATCCCAGTCGAGTAATTTTGCGGATAATTTTCGAATTCGGCAAATTTAGACCCTAACGCGGGGGCGCAATGGGGGGGGGGGGGGGGATTCACCCCCTGTTGCAGAGGTTCACGGTTCGACTCCAGCAGCCGCCCCTGATTATTTTTATTACCGCGGGTGTGGCAACCACCGGTGTGGTAACCGTGGTAATACTGCAGTGCGCGCTGCACAGTGGACGTTAAAGATCCCGTGACGTCGCCACGGTGCAAATTTACTCCGTTTGGATTCTATACATTAATCATGGCCCCCCCCCCCCACCGCTGGCAGACTGATGCCCCAGGTCGCTCTGGGAAATGAGACGGATCCTAGTCCCTTGTGCTCTCACTCATCGTTACACGAAATAAAAACTCAAGCCATGCAGAATGCCTGGGGAGATTCATACGAGATTCAATGTAAACATATTAATAGCACTAGGCCAAGCCTTTCCTTTGTCATCAAGAGGGCGGTACCTGTGCATTCAGAACACTGGCCACTGCATGGGAAATTTTTTAAATACATTGTTCATTGCGTCAGCAAACGCACGGAACAATTAACTACCGGCGGGCATTTATGTCAATTTATCTGTGCCACGAGACAAAAAAAGACTGACGCGTAGGCGCGAGGGTACGTACTCAAACCACATCCGAACATGCAAAGCGTAAATCACGGCGGCGCCGGCTGTGGACATAAACCGCAGAAGCGAGCGAGTGAGCGGGAGAGAGCGGGAGAGCGCTCGCCTGTGAGCGTGGCAGCCAGGACTGCGTGTCAAGAGCTGCACACTCAAACTGTCACCTGATTTTCAGGAAGCTGTTGCTCCGATTCCCGAGGGTAAAGTAGTCGGCTGCCGTGACAATGTCAATTCCGTGCGGGAAGGTGCCCTGAGTGACATGCGGAGGCACATGGTTTGATTCGCCGTCAAATCATTCCTTAAAATGCATTCATTCATTCAACTCGTATCATAACCGCGCGCGCTCGGCGCACCAACGACGTCACCGCACTGACGCAGTCTCCCCGACGGGAGTGCCGTCACGCCACGTCCAACGCCGACCCTCTACTCCGCCGGTGACGTCGCCGCAGCGCCTTCACTAAAAAAAACCCTCTGAATGCCAGTGGAAGAGTTATTTTTCTCTCGAGCGAGACCTTCACGCTCACGCGGGCTAGCAGCCCGGGTCGAGAGACAATGGACGCGTAGAGAAACAATGCACGTGGTGTTTTGTATATTTTCATTTTTTTCGGTCGGCCGCATTTCCCTTTAATCGCCGCTGCAGACTCCGCGGGCCAAACACCGCGCCGCGCGCCAAATCCCTCCCCGGCAAAAACGGAGAGAGCGCTCGAGCGGAGCCCTTACCTGTCGCCCCACATTCTCCTGGAAGGCGGCCTGAAAACGACAATCACCACAAAGGCATTACTCCCGCGGGACAATGGTGGGAACTCTGCGCCGCCGTGAACCGGCAACGAGAGCCCCCCCCTCCACCCCCCGCCTCCAGCGACGCGTTCCCCAGAATCAGTGCGCATTCCACCAAACGACGGTGTGCAGATTCGCCGGCTTGGGCTGTAAGTTGGGAAAAAAACACGGACAGATGCACGGCAGGAAAACTGCGCGTCCGCGCGTTGAAAGACGCGATCCAAAGCGTCAGTGAGCGAGCCCGGCTTAGGCCGGGCCACGTGACGGCGAGGAGGGACGATGGCCGACGGTCCAAGAACGACGACGGAGCGGCGGCCGAGGAACGGGCCGCATCCGACGGGACATCAACCGAAGAGACTGAGCGATGAAATCGACACGTATGAGCGTGCTGGTTGGACCGTGGCATGGGGGGAGGCCTTCATTAAACAGTGGATTGACCAAGGCCGATGACGATCGCCTTTGTAATTGTATTTTCATTTATTTAATTGGATATTTGTTGTGCTTTGCTGCACTCGCAGTACAAATAGAGTTGCGTTTGGTGCGTGTGTCCGGCGCCGCCGCCAGCACCACCACGGCCGCCGAAAAGGGCGGGAAACACTCACGGAGGCAGCGCGCCTGCAGTTCACCTCGCGGTCGTAGACGGCGGTGATCACGAGCGCGCTGGAGGGAACGCAGGGGGTAGTGGGGGGGTAGGGGGTAGTGGGGGGGGGGGGCGTTAGTGCTGGACGAGACTGGAAATTCACATGAACCGCGCACAACGGAGCTGTCGCAAAGTAACGACGGCCGTAATTAATTATAACAATCTCAACTTGTAACGCACCGCGGCCGCCGCTACGTGGTGTTGGCCCCTCGCTCTGAAAGGGCGAGAGGACGACTCAGAGGTGCGAGGAGGAGGAACCACAGACACGAGCAGGAAGGCAGCAGCAGTCAGGCGGTGAACTGCCACCCAAATTCCCACCCTTAGCTCTGCGGTCCTCTACATATGAAGGTGTTATCGACCGGAGAAAAACCCACACGTGCGAAAGCGCAACACACTATCCCACACAGAGGGAAGAGATGGACAAACAACATGAAACGCAATAGGAACCTCCGCGCTTCTTCAGGCACTACGCGTCGGAGAGCGCCACGTCGTCCGAACGGAGAGAGATAGAGAGAGGAGAGAGCGTGGGAGTGCGGTGGGGGAGGAGATGATGGACAGGGCAAATCTCCGCGATTTTATATTTTTTTCTGGAACCTGTGACAACATTATATATGGACACCTACGATAATACATAGACACACTCACTCGTGCTGCTTGTCCCCAGGCTATCCATACTTACGAGGATTTTGCGAGCCGAAATGCCAGGGTATTTTGATTGGTTCGCAGCGTGTGGGAAAAAGTTATTTCACACACTTCAAATGCACGTAAAAAAAAAAGTGGTTGCCGCGATAGTAAGTGTTTTGCTCTTTGGTTTTCATGGAGAGGCTCCTGTGAATTGAACCCCAAAGAGACGGATGGGAGAGTTTAATCTGGTGCACGTGTTTAAGTTAATCGTTTGATATTGTAATTCCATAGGCCAGTGATTGCATTAATAAAGGCCTTTTCATCGGCAGATCTGGAACACAGACTCAAAAGTACCGTGCGTGATTTTTGTCCAAAGTTCCGGGTGCCTCTGAGTCATATCGAAACATTTTAAGAGATATATAATGTGCGACGATATTTCACAAAAATAGATTAAACAATTCACAATGGCCTTAAATCATTTCACACATCGGGAAGTTTCGGCACAACGCTAACATGTATCTAACTTCTCCTTTAGTCATGTTCACTGCATCCTAAATGCATTAATTCAACAAAATATATATTACGTGTACAAGTTCCTCCCACAGACAAACACATATTGATGCATCCTATCGATTTCCCAAATAACTTAAATTCAAGGCAATGCCTCGTTATTCTCTCCGACGCGCTTGCGGCTCGCACCGCGTGTCGTGCGGCACGATGCGCGACCCTCCGCTCCACCTGAAAAAGAGCTTCACAGCTCTTCGGATTCCTCAAGTGTCAATAAATATTCTGATTCCGCTCGGTTCCGAGCCCGACCGCAAGAGCCGACGCAGCGGTGGCGGCAGTACCGCCTACGAATTAAAAACCAAACTGCGGACCCCGCCCGGGAACTTGCGATCTCGTTCGCCCGGCGGCAAGGGAGATCGGGGGTCGGCGATCCTCGGGCAGAGAAAACCGATGCCAATGCGACGACGCCGGGGGGGAGGGGGGGGGGGCCCACCTGGCGATGCGTTCGACGAACGGCGCCAACTCGCCGGGGTCGTAGGCCCGGGCGAAGGCCCAGCACACGTAGCAGGCCGAATCGCGCACGTGCGAGCCCTTGCTGCAGGCGCCGCGCAGCTCGTCGAACGTGAGCGCGCGCACGATCGCCGGCACCACTGCGGGAAAAAAAGCGGCGCCGCGCGGGGTGAGAGGTGCGCGGAGGCCCACGGGAACCTGGCGGCGAGGCCAGGGGAACTCGCTCATCACAAGGTCAGGGTCAAGATGTCACCACCGCCATTGACGTTGATGCTCAACCCCCCACCCCCCTGCGTAGTTTCGGTGAAGTCGACACCCGAGCTGTAAGTACGTACGTTGAACTTCATTCCCGCCGTGCTGAGTCCAATCTTACAGCCTTACCACCACCACCACCACCCCGTTTAAGGTCTTCTCTTCCACTTGGTCGTTGACCTCTGGGTGCCACTCCAATGTCTCTGTGACCTGCCCTCCTCTGTCCTGCACACGTAGTCCACCCATTGTCCCACAGCTGGGACCCGAGCTAGGTGGCCTAGGGCGGCTCTTGAAACTTCACAATGCAATGTTACATTCCTTAACAAAATGTGGGGATTAATGAGGCACCTGAACAAGACCGTGTCTCAAGGCTCCGTAAAAGGTGGGGGGGAGGGGCAGTGATGCTCGGGTGAGAGGCGGGCAGGGATGGTCAGGGATTAGGGGAGGGAGTTTAAGTTTAGGAATTGGGGCAGTGAAAGAGGCACATTGCCCTTTTGTGTTAGACTCTGCGTGCACGAGTTTAAATTCTCTGGTAATTGCAAACAACAATCCACCCCCTAACCCCAACTGCACTGACATCATCGAGCAAGTATTATACACACATTGGTCGACATGGTCCAATTTTAGACAAACGAACCTTGTAACAGGGAACACAAATCATGCATACGCGTGGGTCTTGTAGCGCTTTCCAACACGCGTTCGTCTGCCGAAGTGTTCCACCCCTTTTTAAATTAACGCGCACTTCCTGCTACGCCATGTGGCTCAAACGTGGACATCGACCAAGAGCACGTAATGCCGAATAAACGGAGCCCGAGGGAGCACGGAGCGATGCACGCAAGGAATTACACCCGGAGACGAAAGCACCAGGCTCTAATTAATTTGAATCAGCACGCCCTATGTCGATCCCCCATACAGCCTACGAAGGGGGTGGGTGGATAACACCACGCCCGGCCGTCTTTGTCTCCCCAGTGCTGATGTGTACACACCGCACCGGGCACACTAATTTTTAAGGCCGAGTTAACCTAGGGGAGGGCCCAGGACTGGTTCAGATATTTGTCGGCAAACCAGGCTAGCAGGAATCAAATTCCGGTCGCGGGAATAAAAATCCGTAGTGCGGTGTGCCAACTGCTATGCCGCTGCTCCCCACCGACGCAAGCACACACACGCACACACACGCACACACACAGGGACACACACGGACACACACACGGACACACACACGGACACACACACGCACACGGACACACACACACGGACACACACGGACACACACATGCCCGCGAGCCGAGGCGTCGCGGACGAGGGAACCTCCCGGCAACCTTTGGGCATCGCTGCGCTCGGCAGGAGAGGCTCGGGTCATGGCCAACAGCCGACGGGCGAGCCGCAGCCGTCAATCAGGGATGACGCAGCTGCAAAGTGACGCCCGCTCGCTGGACGGACACTTGACAGTTCTGCCAACGTCTCCAAATTTTTTAAATGAGTTCCAGCGCCTGGCCCAAAATCATCTCAATAGCTTACAGTATGGAAAGGTTAAACTGTTATGATACACAGCACTATGTGCGTGTGCTGCCAGTCAAATATATATTAGAGCTGATTAACCAAAGGTTAGACCACAGTAATCATTGCAGAGTAAAATATACAGAAGCCTGCGATGTTCTTTTGCGGATTAAAATAATAATAAAAAGTTGCGGGCATTATGTTTAGTTTAAGATTCTGTGTACTATGAATAAACTGTCCTCTGTCATAGGAATGTGGAATACCCACCACAAGAGATGAGCACTGTCTCAATGCTAATTTGAGCAAAAAAAAATCACTTATTGGCTGTTATGCAGAGCATCTGACCATCACTGACAATTCGCAACAACAGTTACGATTTGCCACTGTGGGAGTGATATTACCTTGGTATTTGTGACAGGCTATGTGCCCTTGCGCCAAGCTAGGTATCCTTTCATACCACATCGTATAGCTCCATATAGTCTTTGACAAGCGATGTTAGAGGGCTGAGTCAACCTAGGAGATGCCCAGGACAGATTCAGGTACCACTTGCCCCTGGTGTTGCTCGCAGCCAGGAGTTGAACTCAGATCGCCGGGATGAAGGAGCAGTGCCTGAACCACTGCACCGCCGCTCAACACCCACAGGGAAACACTAAAAAGCGAAAATATTCGCCGTATAGCCGACACAGACTGTTGGGGCAAGTGCCAATAGTGGGCACCTGCAAATGGCAGAACAGCATACGAGGTGTGGGTGTGGCTAGCACCACGCCCGGCTGGCGTTCACACAGTGCACCAGGAACTCATTAACGGCTGAGTCGATCTAGGCGAAGACCAGGACCAGTTCAGAAAAATGTCTATAATGTTGGCCGTGAGCAGGAATCGAACTCGGGCCGCCAGATTTGTGGCACAGCACGCTAACTGTTACGCTAATGCTCCCCTACGTACAACAACAACAACCACCACCATTCGCAAATAACACGTAAAAACACACACGTGTGCCGAAAATACAGGCTGCTTCAAAAAAATGTTAACACCTCCGAGAATTTGCAACAAGACCACAAGAAATGTGCCTCCGGGCTCTGGAGACCACCTGGAGAAGATTCCAGGCGGCGTTGACAATGACGGCGAACGAGTGGAGACTCTTTGATGCCTTTTTGAAGATATTAACATACATTTGTTATCATCTTATGGTGTATTCTCCGTTCTTTTAATATTTTTTTGAAGCACCCTAGATATACGAAGGCGGCCGAGTTTGATTCCCTCCCGTCACGGAGTGGGGGGGGGGCACTGTGAGCCCCGAGTGACTCGGTGGCTGAGAGCTGCCAGCCGAGCTCCAACCACCAACGGACCGAGACTCGGATATAGAAACACGTCAACCTGGGGCGCTGCACCGTCTCCACCACGCAGTCGCCTCTCGCTCTCGAGCAGAGGAGGAGGAACCACAGACACAAGCGGGAAGGTGGTGGCAGCAGCAGCCAGGCAGTGAGCCGACAGCAAATTCTCGCCACCCCCAAGCTCTGCGGTCCTCTACAGATGAAGGTGGCATCGGCCAATTAATGAGCGTTCACATTTGGGAGGAAAATCGGAGCAGCTGAAGAAAACCCACGGACGCGAGGGGGCAACACTCTATCCCGTACATACAGATAGATGCAATTTGCCGTAGCGCCTTCTCGACGCCCGCGGGAAAGGAGTTTCACAAGATTTGTGCGGCGATCCCCTAACCCCTCACAGGCTCCGCAGTGCTGATTTATAGGCGTGTTCCACCACCGCCGGATAATTGGGGGTGGAGGGGAAGTAAAGTACTCGTGGTGAACCAGCCTGTGGCACCAATGGGAGGGGGCAACCAGTGCCACGTGTTGTGGCACGGTGCCAGTGACAGGGCTGCTGAGAGGCGCCACCTCTTGATGATGAGCGACGGGCTAATAGCCGGTCCCCTGCAGCACGACGCTTCAGTTGGCACGGAATGTCGCCCCTCTGTCATTTACGTTTTCCTAAAGGCTTTACGTGGGCGTGCGTGCGTCCGTGCAAGCAACAGAGTTGTAGAATGTGAATGCAACTCCTGCGAATCCGAATTCACTGGGATTGGGCCCAGCGTGGATCAGCGAGCACGGGAGGATGAGACGCCGCTCCCTAGAATAGGACCTTCGTCTGCAATTAGAGCTCAATCTCGCACGCTCCTAATTGCCTCTGTTAAAAAAAACAAATGAGGTCGTCACATGAAGCACTTTCACAACAATTGCCAGAAAACACGGATTCAAATAATCAACGCCCTGCACGTCACGAGAGACATCAACTGCCGCCATTCGTTATAGAGTGACGTGATGACACCGCAGACCTTGTGCCAGGCTCGGCGCACGTTGAGGCCACGTGAAGAGCCATAGGCTAACTCTTTGGTTCTTTCGGTAAAATCACGTAGAAAGAGAAAATAAGAAATTAAATAATAGCATACGACGTTTCGATTGCAACACAAGCAATCATCATCAGGTACAAATGAAAAAGAAAACAAACCTAGTAAACTGAGAAATATAATGCAATACAACACAGATAGTCGGCTAACATAACAGTCAACACCCTACCTGGTTGATTACGTTCTTCCAAATATTGCTAAATTTAAGAGAGATGAAACACAGAACAGGAGACACATAGACAGACACGTAAGCAGAGAGAGATAACACAGAGACACACCGAGAAAGACACACACATAGGCACACAGAGAAACAAAGCCATAAGCCTGCTGGCCAGAGGTCATGGGACAGACCCAGGTGCTATTGGTTGACGGACTGAGATGACCGGCAGATGCACTGCCTGTGCTCCTCACTGTGCCAACTCGCTGCGTTTTAGTTTCCCGACACTCTACTCGCTGTTGTGAGCATCGCTCCTCTGCCCTTCATTGTAGTTGGTGGGCGATTTCCTCCAACTACCTAGTCGCCAATATTGACACAGCTGGTACCGGTCATCGGAAAGTCCACTCAGCACCACATCCTCTTGTACGACATCGTTCCATCTCTTCTCTAGCCCGTGCCGTGCCCATTTAGCTGCCTCTGTCCGGCCAAACAGAAGCTGCTTGGACATGCAGTAGCTGGGCATGCGGGTTATATGAACCAGCCAACGCAGCCTCGACTGCCAGAGGAGTTCATTGATGGGACTGTGTCACGAGAGCTATACACGTACACACACAGACAAGCTTCATTCATTTGATTCAGCACGCCCCATGTCGATCCCAAGCCCGGCCACCTTTGTCTCCCCAGTGCTGATGTGTACACACACCGCACCAGGCACACTCATCTTTAACGTGGAGTCGACTTCGGGAAGGCCCAGAAACGCTTCAAATATTCCCCACCATTATTGGAATGGCACGCGTGTCGCTGGGTTCGGAGCGCCGTGCACTAATCACGACACTAACCGCCACATGTTGCAAAGACAAAGATCTCCCATATAGCCTTCACAGACTGTTGGGGCAAAGTGCTGTTAGCACCTGTGAAGGTTGGCACAACGCACTAGGTGGGCAGCCAGTCTCCCCAGTGGCGATATTTACTGCACCAGGTACTCATTTGAGACCGAGTTGACCTAGGGGAGGCCCAGGACTGGTTCAAATAATCGTCACTGAGTGGGAATCGAACTCGGGTTCCCGGCTTCGCAGAGCTGTGCACGAACCATTACACTACGGCCACGTGTTGCACACGCGTACACGCATTATGCGCGCGCACACACACACTCGTATTTGTGTCGTACTCCGAATCGGCGTGCTCTACGTCGTGTGTGGGACGTGTTTAGCAGGCGGGGCGCGTGCAGGGCGTTAATCACTCCCCATCTGCGCTCGTTTTTTTCCAAACTGGCCGGGTGGCGCAGCGGTAGGGCCGACAGTTCGCTATCGGAAGTTGGCGAGTTCAAATCCTGGGAGGATGTCGACTCGGCCAATCATTCCCCCGCGGTCGATAAAATAAGCAGCACTTTATGGAGAAACCAACAGTGGCTGTCCAATTGATAGACTCACCCGTGCCATAGGAATGCGTAATGCCCACCACTGGCATATGGCTGTTAATAGGAGGTGCCCATTTGAGCATGACATCTCTTGACGGTTTGTCGACCTCCTTCGCAGAGAGCGACTGGGCGGCTATCGGGCCGTCCCATCTCCGGGTCTGTTTTGTAAACCCGGATAAAACAAATAAAGGCGGCGTAAACCCGCCGCTCGCGAGCGCTCGCCTCTGAGCGGGACCCGTGTTATTGTGGGCGGCAATAAAAACAAGCAGGCCCGTTTGCTGCCACGAGACGTGCCGCGTTTAGTGCCCCCAGGCGAAGGTAAAGTGCGGTTGCGTTAATTACCGAGTGGAGGACTCTTTTTGAAAAACCCGACAAGAGGACATGAAATACAGGGACCCGGAACGATCTGCGTGGACAACGAAGATCGCCCTTCCCAGGCGTACGTCGGCTCCTGTATAAATCTTATCGTTTTGAAACGACGGAATAACCAGTGGACGGCTCTTTGTAGGTTAGGCTGGTTTTTTGGTTTTCCCCCACCATGAAGCCTCGCGCCCTGAGGCACAAGTGGGAACACAGGTGATGTTTGTTTCCACAAACAATTTTCGTGTAATCCGATTGGCCGAGTAAACAGAATGTCGGTAGAATATTCAAAGCCTAAGACAATTGGAGAGCCCGTTGATTACTGCCGTGTGCTTGAGCAATGTTTTGCCGATTTTTCCCATTAGACACGGTTGTGTTTGTTCTCGATTTCTCGTCGCTTCACTGCTGTACTTTTTTTTCGTGCTCCTTTTGAAATGTATTGGCGACCCAGGTCACCCTTGCGAATCACACTCCGATCGTCGTCTCTCGGGTTCTCGCCTGGGTCACACAAAATCAACGCGCACGTTTAAAAAACTAATCGATTCTTGAATTGTTTGTTGTCCTTCCCCCGCACCCCCGATCAGCACGGTTGGCTACGTGCGGTGAGAAGCAAGATAAACATACACGCATACGTAAGAGGCTTTTTTTTTAGTTCGATCACGTAAATATAAATGTGTCGGTCAACCCACATACATACAACTGAATTGCGACCCGCAAATTGTGACGGTGCAAATCAACGCGCGCACTCGCAGCTTCCAGACGACCTACTTTGAAACCAGCGCCCCATCAAGCCGCCGCAACCGCCACTGCCGGCCTCACACCCTTTCATTAACACTCCGTTTTTTGTATCTTAAACCCCATGCCTTCGGTCCAAAACTTTCCAAGAAAAACAGACTTGCCCATCACGGTATAATCCCGCAATCCACACGCCCAGGACTTCAGTCACGGTCGGCTTTTTACACGTGGGGGGAGGAGAGAGAGAGAAAGAGAGAGATTCATGCCGGGCCTCTGCTATTGACGCTTAAACCTTTAACGAGCCGGCCACCAGCGATTAACGCCTCTTTTGGGATTTCGCGCCAGGCAGCTGGAGGCAAGCGGTGGCGCGGCACCGCCGCTGTCTTCTCACCGCCATTATCCCTTAACCGCAACCGTCCCGAGACGCTGAACACCGACGCGGCAAGACGGCTCGCTTCACCGGACTCTCGACTACTCGGCTGCAAATCCAAAGTCTGCCAGCTTGGGGCCCGGGACCTGGCATCCCCAGTCGCTGAACATCCACGCGGGTGGCATGAACCACGCATCGCCACAGAATGGTGACGCTACGATGTATCGTACGAGATAAGATGCACGATAACTGTGACGTCCGGCTTGCATATTATCATATCGTGGTTTTATCGACGCTCATTTTATTACTCTGACATACTTTACTCACCAATATGGGGTGGGTTAATCGTAACATGACTACTGAAGACTCATCAGCGAGAACATCTAAACATTTAAAATATCGTGAATCTAGTGCAGGGTTAAGGCCTCCCCACGCCGCGTTAATCGTGGAGGTTTGATAGGGCACACTTCGCCACTGAACTCGGGACGCTGGATTCGTAGCACAGTCCTGTGGACGCCGCAACAGGACAGCGGAATTACCGCCAATGACCTCAGGGTTGTAAACGGGAGATAAACGGCGCCGCAATTGTCATTTGAGCAAGAAATCACCGTTGAGGAGCCGGGTGACTTTAAACCAGGGTTGGACGTCCACAGCCGCGAGAGCTTTCCCATCAGGGATCCATAAATCGACCACAGCAGCCTTCCTGACTCTTCGTAATGTCAGGTATACGTGCGTATGTTGAATTTCTTTCGCACCGTACGTAGCCCAACCGTGCTAATTGGAGGTGCAGGGTGGGGGGATGCCTCTATTATGGATGTCGCCTGATGAAGCTGGTTGTAATTACTGGCGAAACGTCGTACTCAGATTGTAAATGTTGTGGCTTGGCTCTCCAACACACCGGTGATGCTGTACGAGTGACGAATTGGCACGTTCTGTTTACGTGACAAACCTTACTAGTTGGCTGTGTCGAGTGGTGGCAGGTTTAACGACACATTTATATATGTATGCGATCTAACCCAAAACAACTCTATTACAAAGCAGTTCTAAAAAAACGAGTTTTAAATCTTAGATTTATAAGTGCAAATCTCCAGATCGGCAGAGCTTTGTCCCATCTCCGAATGCGTTTGCGTTAGCCTGCGGGTGTTAATTTTAAACCAGTTGTACACAGCCTGACCACACCAGGGCCACCCTGTAGCCTCCAGATGAACATATCCAATTTTGATGGATGCGAGACATTTCACATGATTGTGTATGACTCAACACTGGTGTAAATTGGGTAATAACAAGTATCCTTACACACACACATTCGCACCTGCACACAAGGGCACACAGACGAACTGCACACACAAAACAGAGACCCATGTTTGGGCTTATAGACTGTTGGGGCAAATGCTCTAAGTTAGCACCTGTTGGGTCCTGCGTGACGCACAAAAGTACGGTGTGACCAGCATCTTGCCTGGCTGCCTTTGTCTTCCCAGTGCTGATGTTTACACACCACACCAGGTACTGATCGAAGTCGAGATCGATGCGGGTCAGAACCAGCTCAAATACCACTTGCCACTTATTTTAGCCAAGGCTGGGAATCAAAATCAAGTGTGTTGGTTTAATGCAGCGCGCTAACCACTGCGCCACCGCTTCCCACGTGCGCACACACGTTCACACACACACGTGCAACTCAAATACGAATACTGTTTGTGGCCCTACCAGAAGCAGCGATAAACTCATTCTCTACAGGTCATTAAACACCACGATTAACAAGGAAACGGCGCTGCCAACAGATGTGTTCCCAAATGTCGTATTCATATGAACAATCGAGCCTGGAGATGATATTTCAGACGAAACAAACAAAAAACCTAGTTTGGTTTGAAAACTTTGCCTTTACAGGAAGTGATGTCACTTCCGCGATTTTGACTGCTAAAGGTGGTGTCACGTGGCATCAGGTGACGTCACTATCGTTAGCACGAAGGCGTTTAAACGTACTACGTGGCGCAATTGATCCAACGAAGATGCGATGGCGAGATGTTAATTCCCTCGCCTGGTATACAGGTCGTGAGTTCGTTCCCGGCTCTGACGCCTGTATATTTGGAGTTTGCATCTTCTACCCGTGGTTGTGTAGATTTTTCTCCGGGTCCTCCAGTTTTTCCCGACACATTTAGAATCAACATCACGCATTTAGAGTATTTGGCTGCTATAAATGCCCATGTGATAAGCCTCTTCTTTGAGCTATCATTTGTGATAGCCAGTTCGCTTATGAAAAAGAGCTTTATAGCTCAGCGGGCCTTACCTGGTAAAATAATAGTTTATCATAGCACACACACACACCTCACAGGCAGGACAAGTTAGAAGAAAGCGGTACCCAAACAGCACGCAGACGCCGACAGGGCAGCTATCAGAACTGAAGTGGCGGAGAGAGTTGCGGAGCGACGTCAGGGTCACGCACAAGCCCACACGGCGCGGGGGGGCCCTCTTTATTAAAAGGTTGCAAATGGCAAAAAAAAAATCACACGAAATTGCTCTCTCACTCATTTCTTCCAATAAGACCAAGGGACCGGGCCCACGAGTGGGGCGCCCCGGGGGGACAAACTGGACTCTGTGAGAGCAACTATTTCTGAAGCGAGGAGAGTGCCAAATTACGACACCGTCACCGCAGACGGCACGGCGGGTACGGCGTCAGGCAGACAGAGGATGAAAACAAACCGCGTTTTAGGATTTAAAATGAAGCGATCTCCTTCCACTCGCTCGGCTCTCGTCATGCTGAATGTGTTGGAGGCTTTAGCGAATAAAGCGCGGCCCCCTCTAGTTCGACACAACGTTTAGAAGCATGCGTTTAAAAGTATTTGGCTGCTATACATTTCCACGTAATAAACCGTAGTAGTGGTTAGACTCGCACACCGCTCCAGCCACCCACGGGGTGAAGAGCATTCCCTGGTGAAACGTAAAGCGGCACACCGATTGTAATGGCCCAAGCCGCAGAGAGCAAAGTGAATAAAACATAAACAAAGGCGCAGCCCTGTAATCGCTCGCTCACGCCAACACCGGCGGAAGGACCTCCGCTACAGAGAGCTCGAGAGAGCCACTCTAGACAGTATTCGGCCTACTCATCCATGCGTGCCAGACGTCTCAGAGGAGGCGGAAGTTCCCACGCTTTGCCCCACCGCACGCAACCTAATCGATCGACTGTTTGCAGCATGCCCATTGCATGGGGGGACGAAAGAGCGGACGGATTCAAGGAAACCGGCACCACCGCCCCGACTGCCGCGACGGTTTCACCCCCGCTTGGGGATTGCAAGTCGGGCGCCATGACCATTCAGCCACGGCAGCATCCCAAACAGGTAAACGAAAACAAGGAATGGTCGGGGATGGTGGACCCGCCCACCCCCCCCCCCACCCCCGCTCGCCGCCGCTCGGCCTCTCCCGGCCCAACCTCGGAGGCACCGCGGGCCATGGCGAGCGGCGACGGCCCATCCCACTCGGCATGCTCACGCCAACGCCAAGTTTATCCGCGTCGCCGCGGGGCGCAGACGAGCAACGATACAAAAAAAGTTCCCACCCACAGAGCTCGCAGAGTCGCGCTTCGCCGAAAACCGCACCTGACGCGTCGCCAGAAAAAAGTTACCCGGACGAAGAAGGGCTCCCCTTTCCCCCAGCAGACTTGTATTATTCTGTCCCGAAATTCTGTCATCTCTCTAGAAAGAAAGCAAGCGCTCAAGGTAATTTTTCGCTTCTCGCGCTCGCGTTCACTTTGCTGCACACGCGCGCGCTATGGGCGCGCCGCGGGGTTAAATTGGCCGCGGGGGCCGGGAACTTTACCGACGCTCGAAGGCCCCGCGCGAGCTTTAGCAGCGCGGGGGGGGCGGTGGCGGCGGCCGTGTGTTGACTCGCAGAGGTGCAGAGAGGCGCGGATTCTCGTCACCGCTCCGGCGATGCACCACGCTGGGTGGTGCGGTGCAGGTAACCGCCGCACATGACACCACACACGACAACCGCATGTACTCGTCTAAGCAAAGTGCAAACGGTGACGTTTGTCAGCGTCCATTTCGCCGGTCTGCTTCGCATGGCTGATGTTGCTGTAGAGCAACAGAGATAATTTTACATCGAGGTGGGGTTATTCATTGAGATAAGTGCCTCGGGAGTAGCGCAGCGGTGCACGGCTGCGATACCTCCTCCGTGTTTGTCAATCGGGCATCCAGTCGTTATACGTTTCACGGTCTGCTCTGGGTGACCACATTGCAACAGGGACACGTGTGTAAGCCGCCTGTTGAGGACAACGGCACGCGCCTTCGACGGTCGCTCAGCGATTCCCAAACTCGCGCTCCGATGGGACACCACGATACCTCGGCTGCTGCAGAGTAACCGCAAGGTGCTGAATCTTGAGTCGACGTGACAAGAGAAGCGATGAATGCGAATCTTGTCATCTGGCTCCAGACAAAGGCAGCAGGCCTCGGTGAAATGGCTCAGAGGCAGGAGCGGAGAAACACACGCCAGGAATCTTAAGCATTTGACAACTCGGCTAAGGTGCGGTCGCGCTATTTTGCGAGAGAATACAGAAAAATGATTAATGTGGCGAGTCTCCAAGGCAGCTTGCGTTTTGTTTCTGCACCGCAGAGTTAAGCCTCAGAGCGCCAAGAGCCCGATGCCAAGAGCCCGATGCTTAATAGTTAAACAACAACGACGCCACCATCCCCTGCTCCCGGCGGAGCGTTCCCGCCCCGCAAAGCGCTCAAAGCGCTTGGCGGCCGTGGAGTTCCCCTTTTGTACGAAGTCTTCGCGGCGGCAAACGCAAACTGGAAAACATCCCGGAGGTGGAACAGCCACAGCGCCTACCGAGCAATTTACTCGGATCGGCAGACATCTCGGTCGGCCCGAGTTCAATCCCCGACGATGACGGGATGTGGCGGATGGTGGGGTGGGGGGGACGCCGCCAACGACCCCGGACACTTGCCCTTCCTCCGCAAGCAGCTGCGGAGGTTTGGCGGGGGGTTGGGATCGGAAGCGCGACTTTCGGTAGTGGGGGGGGGGGTCACTGCCACCGTCGCCGGAGCTTGCGGTGCGAGGGGCACCGGCAGGGCAACGGAGGGGTCGGGGGGGGGGGTGCCAGCGAGGGGGCTGCCGAGCCGTCGAGTGGCACGCGTGGAGACTGGCTGAGCGCTGGCGGCGTTAGCGGTCGACGCGTGCCACTGTGAGCGCAAGGGAGAGTCGATTTCGATGTTTAATTTTCGTGTTTCATTTGGCTTGTTTACACTGGAAAAAAGCTCACCGAGGCTCGAGACGCGTTTTCACGAGGGTGCTGCCAGGTTTGCCACGCAGTCGTATTGGCGACTAAAACTCAACGCGTTCGTCAATAACACCGTGTCTGGGCTTCAAAAGAAATCGTGTAATAGGTGACGTTTTGGCCACTGGCCCTTCTCCATAGCACGCGGCATTTTGTGTGCTTGGGGCTGCGTGCGATCCCCACTTGAGTACTTTGCAGGAGATGATTCAGCATTGGGAATCTTTTTGGCCACCATCCCGGTTCAATTCAGGCTGCAAGACCTGACAGGTCAACAAACCCATGTGCCAAAACCCCACAGCCCCCTTCATGTAACGACAAGCTGACTGCCGGTGCAAAAACCTAAAAGCAAATAAACACCAAAGTAAGCGAGCAACTCTGGAATCGCAATCACCACCGCAGAAGCAGCTTAACACATCATTGGTGTGGCCACGGTGCGCCCCTCCACGTCACCACGTGACCTCTGTGCTGTAATCGACGGCGCGTTACGTAAACGCGCGCTGCGTGCGCGCCGCGCCACCATCTCGCACGGAGACACTTCAAACGTACAAAAACATCACCCCCACCGCCACCGGCCCGACATCTTGGTTTGCCGACACAAAGCTTGCAGGCGTACAGAGGGCACGGGGAGATCTGCCTCGAGCCGCATTTCCAGGGCCGCACAACCGCCGACAGTTATATCCTCAGTGTTTGCACAACACGGCCGCGGCCAGTGCGGGCGGCCTCCGCCAACAACCGCGCGCTCCACCTTATCAGATTTCCACTTTGGTAACCCCATTGTTAGGGAAGCGAGCTGGAGGTCGTCCCATGGATGGCCTCGTCCATGCCACGGGGACGTGGAATTTCCACTGCGGGACGAGCACCGTCTCCGCTTCGTTTAAAACGATAAACTCGATGGGGCTCGGCAAACCACTCCGACTGGACTTCGTGCAAACGCTTAGATTTTGCAGCGTAAAAAGCGAACGACGAAAACCGAGAGACGGTTTTGGTAGCGAACTCCCCCGCGAGAGCACATTCCGTGGCTGGCTTCACCCCTCCCCCACTGGAATTCGGCGGCGCGAACGAGGCGCCGCGTCTTCCCAAAGGTGCGCGCTCGTGCCCCGGAGCCAGCTCCCGCCCATCGCCCGGCCGACGAGCAACAATGCCGCCGTTTACCGCACGCCGGCGGAGCCAAGCGCGTGGTAACGAGCGACGCGCGCGTTTGAAACATACCGGAGGGTGGTGCGCTGCCAGCGGGTCGCGTGCTCACGCCGCGGCGCTGCCAACGGACGGGGCGAGCGCCCCACCAGGGATTCACTCTCTCGGCCGCGCGCGAGCGCGACCGTCACTTCGGCAATTCCACGAACGTTCATGATTCTGGGCTGACGTTTGATTCAAGAATTATTGAATGTGTGTAGCTTTTTTTGTTTGTTTTATTATCCCGTCCGACTTGTATCGTCTCTCGTTCTTTTCTGCCTCGTGAGCGCAGTTCGGTTTCACTCATTTAGCGGAAAATGGGAGACGATCGTATAATTCGCATTCACTTGGCATGTATCGTGAGCGCAATGAGTCGATTTTAATCGGTGAACCACCATTTGCCTGGTAGCGCCCAACCTACTTCAAATGGTGCGGAGCCTGACATTGTAAACTTCGCAATGCCATCAGAGAGAAGGGTCACTCTCTCTCTCGGGGCCACGATCACTTCTGAGTTCCACTTCTGAGTTCCACTTCTGAGTTCCCGCCAGGCAGCACTCAGCTTTGCTATCCACCGCCCGAAGGAATGCATTCCCACCGGGCGGTTGCGATAGGTCGGGGCACGTGGCTCGAGTTACAAGTTCAACTCCCAGTTGGGGGTCACTTCAGTCTCACCTGGGTCAACACAATGACAAGTGCTGCTGTTGTGGACAAGCAAACAGTGGTTGTTCAATGAAATTACTGAACCCCCGCCATGGGAATGTGGAATTTCCCACACTCGTCTCGGCGCATTAAACAGGAGATGAGAGCGACACCCCCACGCTCCGAGGGGGCACGCGCCGCAGCGCTGGGTTTCGTTTTGTTTGTCTGCGGTTGGCCAGCGACGAAAGCTTCGCAGGAAGACGAGCAATCCGGACAGCGGTGACAGCAGCGCTCGTTATCACGGTAACACAAATGTGGCTATTGCCTGATATGCTAGTTGTAGTTACTGGCGAAACGTCGTACTCAGTTTGTAAATTTTGTGGATTTGCTCTCCAGCACATCGGTGTGCTGTACTAGTGACGAATTGGCATGTTCAAACCTTACTAATTGGCTGTGTCGGGTGGTGGCGGGTTTAACAATACATTTATATTTACGCGATCTAATCCATAACGATTCAAGGGACGAATTCAATTATTAAAAACAATTATAAATCATTCTTTGGTAACCCCATTGTGGAGAAGCGAAATGGCGGTCGTCCCGTGGATGGACTTGCACGTGCCATGGGGACGTGGAATTTCCCCCGCTGGGATCAGCGCCGTGAACGGGGGATGAGCGCCGCCTCCACTTCATTTAAAACTATAAATGAATTAGAAGTCATTATTTTAATTATTTCAATGTGGAGGAGAACAAGTCCCCACCACGCCCCCCCCCCCCCCACATCGTGTCAATAACCAGGGGCTCTGACAACAATATTCCATCCTGTCGGGCACAGCAGGGTATGATGTTGTGTGTTCACATATCAGATGTCGCTTCTCGTACGCCATGCCGGCCAGTTGCGAGCACACGCCGCGAGTCCAATCAGCCAAGTAGATCAGTTTAAATCGTTATTTCATTTGGACAGTTAACGCGACTGGACACTGGGAAAGAATCATCTAACGAATATGACGAGGGCCAGCAATAAACACTCAGGAGAGAATGCCCTCACGGCAGTCGAGAGGTGGCGGATGACTGAGCGGAGGTGGACTCAGGGCGGTGGGGACCACACAACGATCTATGGCTGCACACAACAAACAGATCGAAGCATCAGCATGATCTTCTTGGTTTTTTTTCGGTAAAGTCACGTAGAAGGGAACCTTCTACGTGACTTTACCGAAAAAACCAAGAAGATGAATCCCTGCAGTCACGAAAGCTTTAAATCGAAATTCATCAGCATGATTTTGAGCAGCCGATTTTGAGCAGCTAACGATCACCGTGACGATAACAACGATGACGACAACACAAGGGGAGTGTGGGGCTCGCTGCTAATTTCGAAGGCGGCATCAGGTGACGGTGGGGGGCTGGGGGGGGGAGGCGGGGTGGGTGCGGAGCGCGCGCGGGGGTGGGGCGGATTTCTCAGTCAGGTGTTTTTGGGACTCGTAAATGTTATCGTAAATAAATAAATAAGCGCCGCTAACCGACCCGTTTGGGTTTGGGTCAGGCTGCCGCTGGTCTGGACTTGGCTCAGAGTCGGTGCGGAATCGACGGCGGCCAGATTGGACCGTGTCCTCATTATAGCCGGCGGGCCAAACGAGCCCAGTTCGGCCAGCTTTCGGCAGGTTTCGACAGACGCGAGCCCGCGGCGGAACGCGTTTCTTATACGACGCCACGGGATGCCGCATCCTCACTCGTCTCGAGAGGTCGCGGGCGGAGGGCGTGCGGTAGCGTCGAGCTTCGCCGCTGGGGCAAACGAGACCTGAAGCGTCGTGGATCGGCTCTCGCGCTCAGGAGCGCCTCCGCTACAACACCAGAGAGTCCCCCGGCGGCAGATGAGCCGCTTCAGCCGAGGAGTTGTGTTCCAGTTTTTTCACCGGTCCTTCAACGAGCCGTCGAGAGGTACGTTTGCCAGCGAGTTTAGATTTTGGTTTTGAATTGCATTTTCGCTTCAAGTATTCAGTTTTACTCGACAATATTTAATTTCAAGTGTTTAGTGCAACTTTTTTTCTGGAATTTTCCCGACGGCGTCTGCGTGTGCGTGTGTTTAAATACCACTCGCAACCAAATGAAGTTGGTTCAACGTAAGATTAAATGTTTGACGAGTTACTAAGTTAAGCTTGGATCTAAAAGTTACTTTACAACTTTACAACTCCGATTAGCTACGTATGGTGTGACAGTACATTAGTATTACATCAATTACATATCAACTACCTTATGAAAATAATGTGTTATAAGGGCTATTGCCCAAAACGTCGCCTATTATATGTTATATATTTTATATTTTTTTATTTTACGGCCATAGCGTTGAGCTGTTGTTGTCAGCTGTGCTCGTGCACCGCTGCCAACCCAGCAGCAGCGCCGTCACCACATACTTTGTTATAATGCGGACGGCAATTTAATCTTCGCATCATTTTCCGCTTGTAAAAAACTAAACAATACGTACAGCAACTCAATGAATTACCGTAGTTTGCTGTACGCAGTATAACCATCGCTTTGATACAACGTTTATAAAGTCGTGAAGAAGTGAAGATCGCAGGCACGAATAGCAGAGGCATGGAATTTTACAGAAAAACCGTGCCGCGCTGTGCGTCCCCGCGCGACGGTCAATGTTGCGCAGATCAGCAGCGCTGATCTGGTAAACTCAGGATCGGCGGCGGTGCGCTGCCGATCGGCCATTTGTTGCCGCGCCATGCCACAAAACCCACCGGTGTGTGAACGCACACACGTACGCACACACTCGCGTAACAAACCGCGTACGTCCAGCGCCGCCCGCCCACTACTCGTGTTCGCCGAATGACGACCACGAGCGGATGTTCTATCTCACGATAGCCGCGTGCGTGCGCGAGTAAAAGCCCCGAGGCACAGCAGCGCTGCGTCGCGCGACGGACAGTCTCCAAGGAATATTTGAATAAGCGCTGCCGGCTTGTATCTGTCTCTCGGACTAGATACTACGGGGAGGGACGGCGAGAGGGGGACAGGCAAGCCCCCCGCCCGGCCACTTTCATTCCATTCGGAATAACACCCGCGGCACAAGGAGGTCATTTCCAGGCTTAGTTCACGGTGGGCACAGTGGGTGGGGAGACAAAGCTGCGAGCGGGGTCAACGAGAGGGGACGGCAGCTCTTAACCTTGCACTAAGCGCCCCCCCTGTGGCTTCCGACGCATCATTCTCTGCGTTGTGCCAAACGCTTCCCTGTCACGCGTGCAACACGGTGTCTTTGGGTGTGGATATTGGCAAATCGGCGGTGGTTAAAGTTGTCCGCAAGCGCCGGGTTTTAATCGCCGTCAGGACAGGCAAGATTCTGCATCCAACATTGCCTCTGTCCATCCACGGGCTGGCTTGTACGGAGGGGTAAAGTGAAGGAACCTCCCGGGGGGTTTGAGTGGCGACATCTCTTTTCCTTTGTGGACACCCCCACTGAGTGCACGCCGGCGCTGACCTTTGCCGGGAAACGTCGCTGACTCGGTGGGGGTGGGGAGGGGTGGAATTCTCGTAACCGGAGCGATGATACAACTCTGTTTACAACCCTCGCCGTCAATCTGCCGCGCCGGAAGGAAAAGTGTCCACAACAGTGACCAACATGCAAATTACGTCCCTTTCCTCATAGTCAAGTCTTTCTAATTTGCATTTACAGAAGTAAAAGCCTGCAGCTATTTCTGGAAATTTTAATCTTGGCAAAACTATTCAGCACTCAAAGTTGACGTAATGTTTAATTGCAACATTTCGTGTGAACAACGTACGTGAAAAACCCTACGCTTTTGCGCAGCAACATAACCTGCCTTGCGTGTAATTCGCGACCAACTGATGAGAGGATCTGACCATGTGACGTAAAGTGTGACTCAGCGGCAGGGGGAGCGGCTCGCAATCGGAAGGTTTCGAGTTCACATCCTGGTCGGGGGCTCACTGAACCCATCATCCCTCCAGGGTTGATAGGAACATGGAATTTCCATGACTAGCTCAGGGCTGAGGAGATCAGCATCACGACCGCAATGCTGATTTGAGCAAAGAATCACTATTGACTTTCCCAATGAAAACGTTTCCTTTAGTTCGGCGAGTCGATGAGGAGGGCTGTAAACAAGAGTTTCAACATCGCTCAAGTTACAAACATTCTGCAAGAGTAAATGACATGGTCCGGCAAAGGTCACACGGTGATCGCACCTGAGAAGGTCTTGTCTCCCCCCCGCATTTGAAATAATGACCATAACCTCCTAACCCGCTTGTTTTTTTGTCGTTTTTTTCTCGCGTTTCCTTCCGCAGGCTCAAATCCCCCACCCGACGAGCGAATCACTGGGCGAGCGAAGCAACCGCGGGCGGAGAGCCACCGCGCGTCGCGACACCGCGCCTCTTACCCCGTTCGCACATGAGCTCCTCTCGCGGCCAACGCTAAAGCCGAGGCGACCGATAGGCCGGCGAAAGGTTCCACGATGACCAACGAAGACGTCGGCTCCAAGCTGGACAAGAACATGATTCTGTACAAGAACAAGATCCGAAAACCCAAGAAACCGCACTACATCCCGAGGCCGTGGGGAAAGCCTTACAACTTCAAGTGCTTCCAGTGCCCCTTCACCTGCCTGGAGAAGTCGCACCTGTACAACCACATGAAGTACAGCCTCTGCAAGAACTCGCTCTCACTCGTCAAGGAGGCGCTGGCCGAGAAGGCGACGGCGCGGGACGGCCTGTCGGGCGCCGACGCCAAGCTCGCGCACAGGCCCGGCAGGGGCCTCATATCGCGCAAGGGCGGCGACGTCGTGCTGGTGCCGGAGGAGGACAGCGTGCGGGCGACGGAGTCGGCGCGCGCCTACGGCGCGTTCAGCAAGGAGAACGAGACGGACGACGCCGACCGGGCGGGCGACGACGACGAGGACGACGAGGACGACGACGCGGACCGCGGGCTCGAGTCGCCGGACGAGGTCAAGCGGAAGCTGCTGGAGAAGGTCCGCCGGGAAATGCAGCCCGACGACATCGTCATCACCAACGTGTACTCCGTGCAGAAGCAAGCGCCGCCGCGCAAGGGCGAGGACCGCGCCGCCGAGCGCGGGTTCCCCTTCCCGTCGCCTGCTGCCCAAGCGGCCAGGGCCCAGGGGTTGGCGCCCCGACTCGCGGCGCCCTCCATGACGTGCTACCCTCCCCCGCCGCCGCCGCCGCTGCTCGGCGGCTTCGAGAGCCAGCGCCAGCAGCTGCTCTCGAGCCTGCGGGCCGGGCCGGCCCTGCTGGCCGCCGCAAACTACCCGAGCCTCTACCCGTATCTCGGGCCCCTGCTCGCGCACGGCGCCCAGCCGCCGCCGCCGCTGCCGCTGAGCTACCAGCACTTCGTGCCGCACCTCAACGGGCTGGCGGGTGGCACGCGGGTACCCGTCGGCGCCGGCCAGTTCTTCCACTCCCTGCCGAGCCTCCTGGGCCTCCAGGGACAACTCCGCATGCCCCACGTGGCGGAGGCCTGGCAGGACCTGCAGCAGCAGTACTGCGGCGGGGCCAGGGGCGACGTCAAGGCGGGGAAGCCGTTTGAAATCTCCAACCTCAGCCAGCTGCGGGGCAAGAAGGTTCCCACCGTGGTTCTGACGTCCAAATGCTGGCCGCACGGCAGTAACGGCTTCAAGCCGGACACGGCACTTCCGGATAACCACGCCGCCAAGACGAGGGCCGGCGGTGAGCCGCCCCCGAAGGTGCCGAAGCCGCCGCCAAAGCCGATGGTGGAGGCCCTCCCGTTCGCCTCCGTGCTGCCGCCGAAGAAGGACTCGGGAAAACAGCTGGCGCAGGCTCTGGACATGAGCAGGGTGAACGGCCACTCGATGGCGGGCAGCGCGCAATCGTCTCCCAGCAGCAGCAGCAGCAGGAGCTGCAGCGTGAGCAGCTTCAGCAGCGCCAGCCCGGTGGGCGCGGACGCCAGCCGCTCACCGCACCTCCAGTCCTCCTCGCCGCCCGTCAGCAGGTGGGTTCGCGAAACGCCGCCGCTAAACGCGGGCGAATGGAATTGTGAAGGCAGAGTGCAGCAGTGCGCTTCCATAGCCCTGTGGGCGAGCGGTCGCGAGAGCTTGGGGCGCTCAGCGACCGCGGACGAATGAATAAATGAATGACCCACATAGGCAGGTCCGAGCTGTGAAAGCCTCCACGAATGATGAACTTGGATTTACGTGGCCTTTCAAAAGTGAGGTGGGAATTATAAAACACCGTAATACAGTGTTTAATAGCGGGGAGGGTATATGCAAAGTGTCAGAGCACTCAGCCCGGTCCCATGTGATTGTGCTTGGGGAGGAGACAGCGTATACCCCATTGAGACGCGTGAAGTATCACACTTTTGGAAGTGACCTGAGTTCCAGCAACCTGAGTCTCCAGAAAAACATTTGAGGAACGCAACGTTTTAGGAACGTTTCCCACGTAATGATAATTTCGGGGAAAATGTGCATAAGGCGATTGTAGTAAGAAGGTGAACTGCATTAAAACGGCATTACCATACGAGAAGCATCACGTGGCATCTGGAAAAGAAAGCGACTACGTGAGGAGAGCGGTAGAGGCAATGAGAAACATTTTACAAAATGCGACAGAGAATGTAAACACTCTGCAGTCACGAAAGCTCCAAACGAAGATAGAATGTAAACAGATTGGCTTTAAAAAAAGGCAGCCAGAAAACATGAAACCACACACGGTCCAATCCGAGCATTTACAAAGAGTTTCATCGAAGCCGATTGGTACATCGTGATTCAAACATGGCTAAGGTCGGGATTGAAAGCTGGAGGCGGCCAAGAGGCCGAGTGATTCCAGAATCGTGGTGCGACCGCTGAGAGCGACGCCCCACCAAACGCGCTGCCGCCATTGCCGCTGCTGCTGTTGTTGCTGCTCGCTCTGGGCACGACGCATGGCGGGATGGGGTGGCGCGTCTCCCCGCTTGCGAGTGATTTGGATCTGGTTGTGGGCAACGCAGCGGCTGTGGCGGTACCTTGTACTCGCACCGGAGGCTTGTCCGAACGCGTTTCACTCCTGTCTGAGCGAGGCCGAAGGACGGACCCCGAATAGAGAGAGACTCGTTGTGTCGGCGGGTTGAGTGATTGAGGTTAAGCGAGTAAACAATCGTCATTGCCAAAATCGGCGACAACTGATTTCCGAACCTGTAAAAGTTGCCTCCCTACACTAAAGTGCAGTGACCAGCACGGCCAAAGAAGCCCCATGAAAGACAGGGCATGGAAAGGCCTCACATAAAGTTGTCTAAATAGGTGGTGTCCATGTTACAGCTTGTGTTCCTGCACCCGTAACTCACGAGTGCCCTTCCTTCCCACTTTTGACAGATCCCAGCAAGCCAAGAGGAAATTCTCGCTGCCGTGCAGCCTCCCTGTGCTGGGCCCCCACTGCGGGATCCCCCCGAGCGCCGGCCTCCAGCACAAGCAGCAGCAGCAGCAGCACAGGCCCGGCTCGGCCAAGCCTCCGGGGCACACGGACAGGCCGCTCAACTTCAGCGTCGGCTCCCTGCGAGATCCGACGGCGGGCGCCGCCGGCTCGTTCCACGGCGGGGGCAAGTTCGCGATCGATGGCGTCAACGCCGGCGCCATCGAGTCAGGATCCGGGCGCCCGCGCAGCGCCCTCGCGACCGAAAACGCCGACGCTCGCTCCGCCGAGGCGGCGGCGGCCGAGCTCCAACAGTCGGCGGACGACGTGGAAAAGGAGCTGTCGGCCTACGAGCGCGTCGCCAGGTCCATGTCCGAGGACGGCAAGCAGGGCCCCGAGGTGCAGGAGAGGCTGAGGAGGATCCGGCAGGAGCTGGCGAGCCTCCAGAAGGATCTGACCCTGGAGAGCCTCCAGAGGGACCGCGATGCGGGCGCCATCGACCTGTCGCGCAGGAACTCCGGCGAACGGCGCGCGGCGGATGACGCGAGGCCCGCGTGCGGGTTTCAAACGACGGCGGACGCCCGCAAAGCCCCCGCGCCGGGCGGCGCCACGGACGAGGACGACAAAGCAGCGGAGCGGAGCGACCCCACGCGGGCGCCGAGGTCGCCGAATGGCGGTGCCAAATGCCTCGACCTTCGTCTCAAGTGCGCGGCCGCGGGGAAGCCGTGGCGCGGTTTCGCCGGCTTGAACGGCGACGCGCAGGCGCGCCCCGACGCGCCCTCGCGGCGCCACGCCGGCTCCGTGGCGGCGGCCAAGCCCGGCGTCGTCGCCGTCCCGCCCGGCGACACAAAGAACCAGGAGCGAGCGGCGAGAGAGCACGACGGGAAGAGGAGCACGGCGAGGGACTTTGACTGCGATGACGTGGCTCCGGGCAAACGGCGGCACCTGTCGCGCGATCACTCGAGCTACCCCTTTGCGTAATTCGGGACTTGAACGGTATTCTGGGCCATCTCTAGGGGGAAGGGGGAAGGGGGAAGGGGCTCGGGACAAACCACACCGTGTGGGCCCCCCCCCCCCACCCGACGCCTTCAAACATCTCGCGCCGTGATGTCGAAGCGCGGGCCCCCCCTGGGGCACGGCACTGGCGGCATCTGCAGTCGTGGGTCAGCTAACTGGCGTGCGGGTCGTAGCGTGTGGGTCGTAGCGTGCGTGCGCCTTTGTTGGACACGCATGCCTCAGGTTCCCCTTTGAGAAAGGGAAAGGTTTCCCGCCCCATAGTCACGGCACCACAAAAGCAAAGGGACGACCGTTATTATTTTTGAGCGCGCGTTTGTAAATTGTAATGACAGCAAAACGCCGCAAATATCATGGAAAAGTTACGGCAGAAACAGTTTCGGCCACATAAAGATGCGATATTAAACACTGCAAAGTTACGGACGTTCAACATAGGCGGATTGGTTGTATTCCGTACACGTTTTTATGTATGTATGTATATTTCCACACGTTTTTATACGAATGAACGAAGTGGTTTATTGATAAGCTACAGCAGATTATTTGTATTATTTGTAGGGCTCGGTAGTGCGACCACGCGAGATGGCTCGTGAGTGGACAATCAGTCACCCTCGCTCCTCCGTGGATCAATCAAATCGCGATTGGAAGAATCCATTATTTACAACGTACTTCGGGTCATATCAGCGGTGGTCAAACAACGCCCATAACTGACACGGCGTGGAGAGGACTTTATCCAGCAGTGGATTGGCAGAAGGCTCGACAGCCATTATATATTTTTTTATCGATAAATAAATTTACGCTCAACATGACATTCGCCCCAATACACTGAACGTAACCGTGCAGGAAACAGGACAAACGATGGGGGGGAAACCACGCCGGGGAGTGAGACAAAAAACAAAATCGCGGATTCCCGGATCGAATCGCGACCACGCACGCACCGGGGTTGACAAATCCATCTGGCCACCGGGGAAACGAGGGCTGTGAATCACGGGAGGCTTAGCGTCTACGCCCGACCCCCCGCAGGTTCAGAGACTCCAGCACATTGCGCACTCGACGCAGGCCAGAGCCATGCTGTGGTTTAGTTGTCACACTGCAAAGCCGTCCGTTATGAGTCCACGCACCCATATCGAAGCTCAGGGTGGGCTCGTGATGATTACGAACGATCGGAAAGTTTATTCACGTGATAAAAATCTCCATTTGATCAAGAACGACATGATTTTGTGGCTCAATTGTTACCGTGTTCTCCAGATTATAAAGTTTGAGGTGCGTATTATAATCCGGCAGGTGTGTATGTGTGTGTGTATGCAGAGGTTAGCGCGCTGTGCTTAGAACCTGCCAACCCGGGTTCGATTCCCGCTCACGGCCAACGCCAGTGACGATTATCTGAACCAGTCCTGGGCCTCCCCAACGTCGACTCAGATAAAAATAATTAGTGCTGGGTATGGTGTGTAAGCATCGCCACTAGGGAGACAAGGGCAGCCGGGCGTGCTGTTGGCCACCCACTCCCTCGTGTGCCGTACCAGCCTTCATAGGTGCTTGCTAACAGCACTTGCCCCTACAGTCTGTTCAGGCTACACGAGGGATTTTTGCCTGTGACTTAATTGATACTGGCCACAAGTCGGGATGTGTCTTGTTTTCCGCAGCCCTCTTATAACCCAGGGAATACGGTAATTACAATTATTGCTGATCACTTAATGACATGACAGGAATTTGTAGGTGGTATGTTTACACTCACTGTAAACCTCAGATTGCTGCATGTGTATGTTACGGTTAATAAATGCAAACGCAAGACATGTTTTAAAGCTAAATTATTTCCAAAATGAAGGTGGCGATACTGCAGGTATATAGTTAAGCGTACGGACATCAGTAAAAATGTAAATGTACATAAAATAAATTATTTAAGTGCGTACACTGCTCTCAACAGCACTTTCCCAATCAAAAGTCGCACACAAGAGACATAAAACCTCGTACAATTCAGACAAATTACCAAAGGATTAACCAACTGCCAGGCTTAGATAAAGGTGGTCCCGTGGCCAATGATAAGAGCAAGGCAAGGACGGTCCCCCAACCCTGGATAAAAAAAGCCGGTTTATTATGTTGCACCGGAAGCTCCGCTGTGAACACGCCACACGGGACATCAACACCGCTCGGCAGCCCCAGCCGGTGGGCCCGGGGCCGGGTTCACGTCAGCCTCATAAGAGACACTTTTTAATTCGCCCCAAATGTTTTTTTGATGTAGGGCAAACAAAGCACAAGTAATCGATCGTGACACATCTGTAAATACAGCCGAAAACGCATTCTCAACGCCTGAACGATGTTAATCATAAAAACGATAATGCACTCGCTTGCATGTAGCATCATCTAAATAAACACGTCATCGTTGCAATGGTGAGAGGCCTCGTTCTTTGCTTCACATCAACGCAGAGCCGTCAAGTAGATCGGCGACCCACGATTCACTCGTTCACTCTGCTCGCCGGTGGGCAGTCGCCTCCTCAACACTCTCTTATCGCTACTACCGTGGTGACTATTCCCGTGAATTTCGCTCATTGATTCCTCTACCCACGCAGAGGACCCGAGTCTATCAGACAGACACTCACCATTCCATCTCACCCATCGCCACACCGCAGGGCACAACTCATTCGCTCAATCACCCACCACACTGCAGGGCAAAACTCGCTCACTCACCCACTCACTCACCCACCCACTCGCTCACCCACCACACTACAGGGTACAACTCACTCACTCACCCTCTCACTCACCCACTCACCCACCCACTGCACTGCAGGTCACAACTCACTCACCTACTCCCTCACTCACCCACTCACCCACTCACTCACTCACTCACCCACCCACCCACTCACTCACTCAGCCACCCACTCACTCACCCACTACACTGCAGGGCACAACTCACTCACTCACTCACCCACTCACTCACTCACCCACCCACCCACTCACTCACTCACTCGCTCACCCACTCACTCACCCACCACACTGCAGGGCACAACTCACTCACTCCCCTGCTCACTCACCCACAACACTACAGGACACAACTCACTCACTCACTTACTCACCCACTCACTCACCCACTCACTCACTCACTCACCCACTCACTCACTCACTCATCCACTCACTCACCCACCACACTGCAGGACACAACTCACTCACTCACTCACCTACTCACTCACTCACCCACCCACCCACTCACTCACCCACTACACTGCAGGGCACAACTCACTCACTCACCCACTCACTCACCCACTCACTCACCCACCCACTCACCTACTCCCTCACCAACCACACTGCAGGTGACCACACCTCTCTTCCTGTGTCTTCCCTCGCACTGCTCATCTTTGGAGTTCCCTTCCAACGTCTCTATTCCCAAGCAATAGCAACCTCGCTCCATTCAAGAGACGTGTTTATAACTGTCATATATTACAACTTTGACCGTGCCGTTTGTCGCTGGCCGTTTGATGTCTTGGGTCTTTGGGCCCTGCGCTCAGCCATCGTATTAAAATAAAATCCCATTTTATTGGATGTCAGATTTGTTTGGCGTTATTTGGGATGTAATTCCACACCTTCGGATTTAAATGTATTACATCACAATATAGTTTATTGTATGCGCATACCATCTGATTAATCTCAAAATAGCACGTAAACACACGCACGCATGAATCAACAAAACAATAACAGGCTGTACGCATTCTCAATCAGATCATGTCTAAGCTATTTGTAGCTCCGGCCATAATTAAACGAGTTGCAGTCCAAGATGTTAAGTTGTACACAATCCTGGGGGCATGTTAATGAAGCCAATGAAATGGGGTTCGCTCAGAATGAGCAGTCTCAACAACGGGGCTATTAACCGCAATCCCTCCGTGATCTCGGAAAGGAGCATAAACCACCGTCACGCAAACTCCGGCCATCCTCTCAGCAGCCAGATTTTGGCTGGCCATCGAACAAGGACGGTCACCGCATTGCGGCGCTTTCACATGCGCTTCTGCGACCGTCTGGAACGCTCTTCCTTCCGATATTAGGAAGCCACTGGAGCAATGCACTTTTATATCCAGATTGACAAACTAATTTCTTTAGAACTGCTTTTTGTGTTTAGTTTGTTTTCCTTTCCCTGAAGCTCCCGATTCGCACGGTTGGCTATGTGCGGTGCGAAATAAGTTCAACATACATACATACATAAATATCTTGGGCAAACGAACATTTGGGAAGAAAGGTGTGTTCCCTTCGGAAACAATGAGAGGCTCCCTTTCAAAACTCTTGCACGCATTTAATGGGACGGGCCTGATGCAAAATAGAAGCGCACTGGGTAATCTCAGCTATTGCTGCATAATTTGAAATATCATCCCTCTTGAGAGGCCCGTATGGCATGAAATGTTTACTTTGGACAGACGCGTGCGTGGCATTACACCGAGAGACACAAAGGGGAACCCGTGGATCGGAGAAAATATGTAGGTTAGCGACACCGATACCACTTGACAAGAAAGGGATATGATAATTGGTTCTTTACCCTTCTATCTGGCAACAAAACTGACACCTTTTTACAAGGAGTCATGTTTGCATAGACCGCAATACCTGCAGTCATAATACAAACAAAAGAACATAACTCTGATAATGTGCACTGTCCTTAAAGTTGAGTTGTGCACCTTTTGGCGTCATCTGGTCCAACCCATATGAGACTAGGCTCTAAGGAAAGCTGTCTCGGGTGTGGATCAATCAACTTTAAGGACAGTGCACATTATCAGAGTTATGTTCTTTTGTTTGTATTATGACTGCAGGTATTGCGGTCTATGCAAACATGACTCCTTGTAAAAAGGTGTCAGTTTTGTTGCCAGATAGAAGGGTAAAGAACCAATTATCATATTTTTACTGGCAAATGAGGTTCCCATAGTGAAGAAAGGGATAGAAAGAGTCTGAGAAAACGTCCAATCAAAGGGAGATGGAACCAGCAGATTCAGCTGGTGTGCAGGCGCTACGTGGATTATTACATCGCAATATCGTGAGAGATGGAGATGGCTTGGGGATGATTTCATCCAGCAATATCTGCTGAGGCATTGCACCGACAGCCAATGCCTGCTGTCTGGGTGATCACGACGACGACAATGACATTGACATTGACAATGATGATGATGATGTGAACGAGCGCGCTCGTGCGTGTGTGGCCGACGAGCTCTTACCGTCGGAGAGGCGCGAGGGCAGCAGGAGGCCTCGGCGGCCCAGCTCGGCCAGCGCCAGACAGCCGCCGTGCCACGCCTGGTTCGTCTCGCCAACGCTGGCGGGGGTTAAACAGATCAAAAGGTCAGAGTCGAAATAGTTTCCGGGCTCAAAAGAGCATTGAGGCAGCGCTCATTTCCTCTTTACAGCCCTGAGCAGCCAGTGGTGGAAATTCCACAAAGTGGTATTCATTTTTTTATCGACCTGACAGTGATGATGGGTCCCGAGTTAACCCCCAACCAGGATTTTAACTCACAACTCTTCCCATTACGAGCCGCTCGCTCTCTCCCGCGGAGCGGCCTGGCCGGATGAAACCGATACATCGGTGGAGTTGTCTTTTACACCGTGCAAGGGCTCGCTCGGACCATGAGCCTCTTTTGTAAGAGAGGCCTGTTAATTACAGCGCTCCCATTATCTATACAAGTCTATATATACGTCATGCTCTTGGATGACCACCACATTTAGCCAGAGACGCAAATAATTGTTGCATTGCTGAGTGACAGGTCATATTCACGTACATATACATGAGGTTGTAAAGACTATTCAGGAAATAAATACATATTGTTAATTATTGTTACTATTACTAGGGGTTCTATGCAAAATATCAGTACAGCACAGTGGCTTCAGCAGAACTTCCTGCATGGAAAAAAAATCTGACTTTTAGATGAAGACAAACGCGCGTGATGAATGTGTATCGAGCACTTGTGTCTACCAGGATGGTGATGATGGTGATGATGGTGATGATGGTGATGATGGTGATGATGGTGATGATGGTGATGTGGTTTCATCATGATGATAGCAAGGATGAAGTTGATGGCAAAGCTGTTTGATGATGATGATGATGGAATCTCTCGAAGCCGGACTAAATTCGTGGGAGAGCCTTTTCCGCCTATAGTGGATGTCTGGCATCCTGGAAATAAATTACCAATCGCACAATTCTCTCTGTGTGCCATGTCCAGTCTCAAAGATGTTGGCCATCGAGGACATCCTTCCATTTAACTCTGCCCATGAGATACTCCTCTGAGTTCAAATCCGATCGTTCAAATTGATTACGTAGCTTAATTCACTGTCTTCTCCAGCCTCTTGTGGCACATAGAATTCCCCGGTCAGACCCCATACACATTCAGTCTCTTGTATTCTGATTGCACGTCCAAGAAACCTAACTTGACGAATACATCATTCCGAATACATTATTATAAAACCAAATACGTGCTTACTAAAAAACTTAATTTACATGTACAAGCAATTAATACTAATCTTTCAATTTACAAAAAATTCCCCCCCCCCACAGTCGTCCATTCCCCAGCAGCGTTTGCCGTCGTCCTTGCTCCAATCGTCATCATCATTTGCGAACGTTCTTCCAAGCCCCACCCGTTTAGCGCCCGTCTATTCCACGTTCGACGTGGTGCTGTTTGTCGCTGGCCGCTTGCCGTTGTGCCACCCCCTCCTTCCCCCTTGGAGCCCCGTGCTCAGCAACCGTGATTTTAATAAAAATAAAACACAACAAAAAAAGATCACAAAGGGGAAACTTTTATAAGTGCGGCCAAACGGTTCCCCTGCCCGTCGGCCCTTGCCTGCCCCGTGCAGGTCCACTCCAAATGGGTCGCTTTATGCGCTAGTAAAAGCCATATTTTCCACGTGAATGAGCTGACCTTTCTGAAGCCGGTCGTCAATTACTGGCAATTTACGAGCCTATCGCCGAGATAAAGATCGGCGCAAATTGCGTAAGCCCTGCTTAACATACGAAGGTAGCGCTGCAACTGGCTGCACTGTACCGGGAGAGGTGGGGGAGTGACACAGTAACCCGCAATGTGCTCTTGAACCAGGGACCAGAGTTCGATTCTTGGCCACGGTCAACATCAGTCTTCATCCTCTTCTCATAAGTATGGCTGATGTTGCCTGTTCTGGATGGTTACCAGAGTCGAACGCTACAGGAGAGTTTTTAATTGTCCGTCTGTGCATCGAATGTCCGCATCTAACGTCAGTGGCAGGTAATGCTTGAACACATTCTAGGCCTCCCTGTGTCTTCACCAGCAGAGAACCATTTGAGATAAAAATCCGGATTAGCTAATCATTATTTGTTATGCGCCGATTTTATTTGCTTCACTGCTCTACTCTCTTTTCATGTTATCGCTTTTGCCATTTTGGTGAATTGGGTGACACTTGGAAATGTGAGTCAAAGTCCTGGTCCCATCGAGTTCTTGCCCGGTTGAACAAAAGTAAATTTGGAAATCGCAGCAGGCTACTGCGTCTTACAATCTGCTACGGGGGAGTGTGTGTGTGTGTGACTGGATTTTTGCTCGCCGATAGCATTTCCCCCAAAAGTTCTTGCTATGGCTACACAAGGGGAAACTTTGTCTTTGTTTGTTGACCAAATTTGTGTGTAACTTTATTAACGTCAGGCCCAAGTTTGGGGGTGCTGCGTACGTTCCGGAGCGTCTTTTCATCTGGAGATCACGGTACGATAACGAAGCCCTCCACCAAACCATTGGCGCCTTTTGTGAATTTATTTATAGTTTCGTACAAACTTTTTTTTTTACCTTACCTGCAGCTATGATCATTTGGAACGAAGGAGCAAAAAATATCCCTAAGTCAATAATTGCCCAGGGTATGTAACAACTCGAGTCACGGCATGTCAAAATGTAGCCCGCGTGGATTAGTGTCGCAAATATTAATATAATCAGAATAGAGTATAATTTAATGCATCTGGCACGGCGTTAAAACACACATTGCATTTATCATCAGGAATGCACATCCCACGCCTCAACTGAAGATGCCCGCGCAACTTTAAAACGCGCGCACACCCAAAGGGGCAGCACTTAAATTGCCACTCGTGGTAATGTGTGAAAGCTCCTATGCGCGATATTTAAAATAAAATCGTGCAAAGAATGCAATACAAAGTGCTTTACAGGACTAAATGAAGCCACTGACGCAATGTAAACAACAACAAGAATGATGCATTCTTAAAAAAATTACATCACATTATAATGAACGAAAAATATAATAAAAATGCACAATAAAAACACAATAAAAGCATCCCAATTAAAAGCCAATCTAAAAGGTATCTTTGAAGATTACTCTTCCAAGTGCGCGCACGCTTTATCCCACCACACTTGACGCACCGATGGACTGAGCCACGGTGCTCCCTCATACACCTGCTGGGTGAACGGACGCGGACGGATTTGATCAACGTGCACCACTGTTTTAACGTCTGCACCGGCGGGAGATGGAATCTCCGGGTTTGCGAGTCCGGTGTGCGAACCGGTGCGCCGCAGCATTCCCGACATAGACTGGATTGGATTTTTTTTGTTTGTTAAATCCGCATTGTTCTGTGCCGTCGTAAAAATCACCGGACGCATTGGGTATGTGTGTCCCAACAGGGCGAGCACGAGAAGTGGGAGGGGAAAGAAAACAGATCGCAATTTTCTCCCCGGGGGCCTGCGCACATTACACACCGACCGCGATGCAGGTAAGTTACGGCCCTCGTTCCAAGTTTTACGAGAGCGGATCAAAAGCTTTGCACCGAGCAAGGCAGATAAGACACAAGCCGCCCCGGGGCTAGTTTCTCCCCCGCGGGCCGCCGCCAGGGACCATCAGCGGCGAGCCCCCGTGCCGTGGCCGAGAGCGAGCCGCGAGCGTGCCCGTCGTGGAAAATGGGGAGCCGTGGCGCAGCGGTTAGCGCACTGCGCGACAAAACTCCGGGCGGCCAGAGTTCAATTTCTGCTTACGACCGACAACAATGACAACGAATATTTGAACTGGTCGAGGGCTCCCCTAGGTCAGAGCAGCCTTAAATGAGTACCTAGTGCGGTATGTAAACATCAGCACCGGGGAAACAAAGGCGGTTGGGCACGGTGTTGACCACCCACCCTCTTGTGTGCCGTGCCGGCCATCACAGGTGCTCGCAAATAGCACTTGCCCCGAGAGTAAGTTGAAGGCTATACGGGAGATATTTGTTTAGTCTTTGCCGTGAAAACATCTAATTTAGAGCTGGGTTCTTCAATTATTTGAGTAAGCAATTACTCTCTTTATTATCAGTTTGATTATTCATCTACTCTGATAACATGAACGAATTTGGGGTGGAAAAAAAAATCTCACTTCTGTTCCCATCAAACGTCATCACTGGAAGGGAGGAGATGGGCACTGCGATGACATCGTCATTATCGGCCGCGTCACGCTGGGCGTGGCTTGTAGGGGTTTGTCACCTTCAGAAGGAAGGGATGTCGGGGCAGTAGGCAAATTTTCAAGGGGCCCAAGTAATCGATCAAGTCGATTGCAATGTTTTAGTCGAGTGATCAACTTAATCGTCGCAATTCTAATCTCAATAGACCAGACACAGGGAAGGGCTGTACCACACGAGACAAGGGGTGGAAATAGTTTCAGGAGTTGAGTCCCTGACAGTCCCGGCTGAAATTAAGCCCTCCTTATCATGCCAGTCACAAATGTAGCTGGCATGTGTCATGTTTGTGATACGTCTAGATGTATCACAATAAATACCATGGCTATTGTCTTGTAAAGAGAGACCTGGGTGGTGTAGTACCTGGATTGTGTCGCACCTGAATTGTGTAATACCTGGATTGTGTCGTACCTGAATTATGTAATACCTAGATTGTCTAACATGACGCCACTGCAGCGATGTCACTGCGGCACACTTGAAGGTGGAGAGAGTTGAACATCCTGGGAGAGTGCAGCCCGCGTGTGGATCCACAAGGGACCTTTGTGTTCCGAGTCCCCAGCATGTTTGTTCACGACGTAATAACTATCGGCACTGGCAATAAGAAATCAAGGGGGATACGCCGGGATCCGCCATGGTGGGGGACGACCGACGACATGGGAAAAAGTTAACTCCGGAGCGGAATTCGAGCGGAGGCAAAGGAAAACAGCGGAAGAGAGCAGAAGAGAGGAGAGCGGCGAGATGACGTCACAGAGTTCGGAGGTCACTGCCGGACTGGAACTACTTAGGAATGGTGGTGGCCTTCTCCCGGCAGTGGGAAGCGAGCGGGCTCACAACGACAACAACAACAACGATTGGCATTCTTGGAGCACACTCCCATCAGTTTGTCCAAATGGCATTGCAATGCATCTGTAGAAGCACGTGAGTTGCAACAAAGTATTATTTTAAAATTAAAACGTGTTTTTTTTACGTTAATATCTGAATGAGGGCTAAATATTAGAGGGTGTCATAGTGCTAAGCAAGAGGTAATGTTTCATGCGCAGGCATCGAAATTGTAATTAATTTCCCCGGACGCAAACAGCCGCATCGTAAAAAAAAGTTCCATTAAGTTGCTTCTCCAGTCTGCAGCCCGAGTGCTTTTAAATTCCTGCGTGGGCTGACTGCACTTTACCATCTTGGGACCAAAAAAACATCAACGCAGAAACTCGGCCACGAGCATTCTACGCAGCAATTAAGATACGAATCTGCTGCCCCGCCACAGAGTTTCCCAGCTGCACGAGGAAGGGTGACATTAGAGAAGACTAAATACAGTACAATAACAAACTAAACAGCTGACACACTGAAAGCATCACAGGTGGAAACGACGACATCCGAGGGCCAGATGGAAAGACCAGGACCAGGTGGATAGACCAAGCAGACAGAGTCTTGGCACAATGGGATCTAACCATTACGACAGCAGAGAAGGCTACGAGAGGTGGCGGGAACGCATGTGGAGATCACGTACGGAAACGCATAATTCCAGCTGATGAAGAGGAAAATGAACACGAGTGTGCGGAACCTTTTGTCAGTCACTGCTGGAAGGTCTCCCCCACGTCACATCAGGGTCGTGGGGATTGGTTTGACCATACTTCCCCACGTTGGTTAGTGCAGGTTGCCGAAGTGCAGGAGACGTAGGCATGGCGGGCATGTAGAACGGGCTCAGGGAATCGCTCGCCACTGATGTCAGCTGTGGCTGAGAATTGAACTGAGGGCCCTGGGGTCATAGTGCAGAGCTCTACTCCACCGTGTGCATTCCATGTGATAGCCAAAGAAGAAAAGAACATGACTGCAGGTCCCTATGAAAGTTTAAATTAATTAACATTCAACTTGAACTCCGAATCATGCGAGTTGCAGATTAAACAAATAACCTCCCCGGCATGTTCCTACATATCCTTATTGCATCAATGTCAAATAAATAGCGTGCATGGGTTATTAAAAATGCAGGTATATAAGTACATAAGTAAGAAATTGAAACACCTCTTAAGCTCGATTGTGAAATCGTAGATCGTATAAGTTACCGCATCGCAAGTGCTATAAACATTACAACATTTTGATGGATGGAGGAATCTTCCATTCAAGTAAAAATTATGCTCTTTCTTGACATTTATTTTGTTTGTACAAGGCAGAGCCCCACACCATCGTTCCATTTTCATAATGTTCAAACAAACGGGGCATCGAGATGGCCCATTGCAAAATGACGCATTAGAACAACATCAAAACGCCACCATGGCGGGAGCGTCACAAGCGAGTCACACGCAACTCACGAGGTTCGCAATGCGCACTGTGATTAATGTCAACAGCCTGCGTTAGGCTAAATAAACCCCCCCCACTCCCCCCGTGGAATTTGGGTGGTCCCGATTCTGGTCATGTGAACGCAGAAATCCATTCCTGGGGTCGTTGCCGCCCGTAAGAGTCATCTCGTCTCGTAGGGTCAGTCAACAGGAAAGCACAAATAAGGATGGCTCTGTCAAGCGTGCCACGGTGGCGAGACGTTAACTACCTCGCCCGGTATACAGAAGGTCGTGGGTTCGATGCCGACCCTGGTGATGCCGACCCTGGCGATGCCTGTATATTTGGAGTGTGCAAGTTCTCCCCATGGTGGTCGTGTGGATTTTTCTTCGGGTCCTCCGGTTTTTCCCTCCACATTTAGAATCAACGTCACCACGCGCTGAGAGTATTTGGCTGCTAAGAATTTGCGCACGATAAGCCACTTCCTTGAGCTATCATTTGTGGCCAGGTCGCTTCTAAAAAAGAGCAATATAGCTCAGTGGACCTTACCTGGTAAAATGAAAATAGCACAGTTACATACAGTAATGTGCAAGGCACTCTACCCACCTGCTCAAGCTCAACCAACACTCTCGCAATGCAATGAAGGTGGTGCCATCTCTAAAATGAGAGGCTCATTAAAAGTGCTGTTTAGTGTGCGGCACTCTCTGATAACGTACAAGAATGTCGTTTAACCTAATACACTTAATCAACATCATAATAAGCCACGGTCAATCCGTCTGACCTCCACGACGCTCATTAAGCACAACGCTCCTTACCGCTCATGTAATGCCCATGGACATCACGGCTCTTCTTTCAGCTAACCCCCCCATAAATCCCCTTTTCACCCACTCACTCCACGTGCGAAAATCCTGGCCACGACTACCTCGGACCAGCACAGACCAGTGGCACCGTGGCCAGTTCTGGCTGGCCAGCTCTGCACCACGACCAACCCGGACTCCCAGGGCACGAACATGTGACTGCTATTTCCCCCTATCCCCCTCCCGCTCCCCAGCCTGTTACGCTAATGACCGTGCGCCATCATACGAACGGGCGTGCGGCTGCCAAGACCGTGTGTTAGGAGCGCGTAGGATATATTCCAGGCTTCACAGCCCCCACAACGAATTATTAATTAACCTTCATACGGTCACGTCGATGGGGCAGCAGGCTGCTGGGCTTGCGGTCAGAAAGTCGTCGGGTCGAACCGACCTCCTGGCACGACAGCCGAAACAACGATGCAAGTTTCTTAAATGCCCCTCTTCCCCCGCCCCGGCCTCTGTCCACCCGGCAGCGTAAGTGGACTCACCACGGTCAGTCGATGGACAGGTAAAGTGTGGAAGAGTAGGCCAAGATAACCTCCAGATGGGCTCTCTAGAGTTTGCTCCAGAGAGAGCTACTGCAGGGCTGCACCACTTTACAAACAGAATGCGGTAAAAAGAAACACAATCGTGAGTATGGTACGCAATGTACACTGATACTCGGGATGAGTTTCGGATGTTAACATTTTGTATCTCTTTCAGACTCTCTGATCGCTTCCATTACCTACCAATTTCATATCTTCGTGCCAACGATGACATCACCCGATGTCACGCAGCATTCATTTTGTCGGCAAAAGCGCGTAAGTGACATCACGAAAGTGACGTCACGTTCTTTTATGTCAGGTTATTGGATCAATCCCAAGCAAATGCTTTTGTCGGATCGTCCAAAATGTCATACATCTAGGCACGAGTTGGCGACTGTTTTCTTGGACTAATCCAAAACTCGGGAACACATCGCTAATAAATGCGTGTGCTTGTGAGCATCACAGCATGCAGCGTAATACGTTGCGCTTTCTAATGTCAACAAATTGGAAACATGGCTTATGATGAATTTAGACACTGATTTGTCAACAGCAGTTTGCTTATGGCACAAACACAACTGACCGAGGCCCAGAGGTGACAAGGCACAATCCTGCTTGATCCCCTTTCCCATAAATACATCATCATCAAAACAACAATAATTGACAGACGTTTGTCAATACAATACTCGACTTCGGCCTTCCCCCATGCTGTGTCAGCTGTGGGAGGGTTGTTTGACCGTACTTGACCACGCTGGACCGGTGCCAGCCGGCTTAGATTTCACGAGCCACTGATGTCAGCCATGGCTGGGAATTGAACGCAAGTAGCCAGGTAGCACGGTGAGCTAATCACGGAACCACCGCTGTTCCCCATGAACAGTCACCACCAACCACCATGTTCAAAAGAGAGGTGGGATACCCCCGAAAAGCCATACCCAACACAATGCAAAAATAATTACAAAGATGACGTTGCCAAGCTCCGCCTAACACCTCCCATCCAGCGGCACGCGTGTGTACGGAGGAGGGGGACTTTTTTTCATCAACCATTGTCGTGTTACCCGTTTAGTGGAGCTATGGAACCAGTGCGGCAATGGATCGCTTCAGTGATCTGCGAGTCCGACCCTGCACGCGTGCAGCAAGTGTTGCGCGCAACATCGGTGAGCAGGCTTCGTAACGGTACCTGAAACACTCCAGGATGGACGCCACCACGTCATCAGCCAGGTCCTTCTGAAGCCTCCCCGTCACGCGTCCAATCCTGCCACAAGCAACAACAAAACACGTTTTCCACCGGCACATCCGAGCCGAGCCAGACCAGGGCCCTCACGTCACTACGGGTGCTTTTTTTTCACTGGCAATTTGCCACGCAGAGCCAGAACCACACCGTGATACGCTGGCCTCACGAGAACACACTTGAATCTACCTCGGGGCCAAGCAGGGCCAGGGGTATGGAGAACAAAGCATTTGTTGCGCGTGACGTCAGTGCCCCATGTTCCATTCCTATACTTTGCACTCCGGACTGAGCATCTGTGAAAAAGAGCTTTATAGCTCGTCGGATTCCTCCAGTGTAAATCAAGATTTAGATTCTGACCATGAGGGCACGGCTCCTCCGCGTCATCTAAATGCGTCTCAACACTTTCGGCACGGCCTCAGCATAGTAGCTCATGGGCCAGAGTGAAAGCTGGTACCACTGTGGGTAGCAAAACTTTAGCCGTACTTTCATGGCTAAGGAGTGAATTACTTGATAACCCCTACTCATCTAAAATTGCTATCACATAATTCACAATTATCGGCTATCGCAACGAGTTTCGAGTAAGTGCGACATCCTGTGGGAAAGTTTGATTGTTTCTCAAGCTGTCGAGGTGCATTGGGGGGGGTACGCGATCAAAACTCACCCTTTGGCAGCCGACCACCTAACAATGGTGTTCTTGTCTTTCAAGCCAGACAGCAGATGCTCTGCAAAGCACATGCCGGAGAGGAGTGCGATTATTTAACCGACGTGTAAATCCACATTTCTAACACGAAGCAGGCTTTTCGCGATCGACGTTATGATGGCGTAATTGGGTTTTTGGGTTGGATCGCGAAACTAAAATATTGTGTCGTGAACCCTCCACCACCCGACGCAGCCAAATAGTCGAGTTGCCACACGATGAAGCAACACGGCCAAGTTGATCACCGCTTCAACAGCACCGCATTTAACAACTGGGTACGAGACGCCTCACTGGTAGTTAACACCGCCAGCGTCATCACGCGGTTGCCAAAAATCTGAAAATGTCCTGGAGTCGTGCTATGACGGCAAGCAAACGGCGCCCCACCAGATGGATTCCGGAAAACAATGGTAGTGACAGAGAGCCCAGCACAAGCATGCGTTTCATTATTTTTTCTTTCCAAACCAGATGAGGATATCTTCATAACGCCACTGGTCACGTCACCCAAAGCATTCGCAAATGTCACTGGAAATGTAACGTGTCTTAGGGCTGTCAAGTTAGTTTACATTCCGGGGAAATCAAAACGATTGTGCTCCACGTGAAGAGAAAAGGCCAAGTCCATTACAGACAATTACATTGCGACGGGGGCAATCACTGAAGTGAAATGGCAGCTCTGACTGTGGCGGCAGAAAGAAAAAAAAACGCCGGCTCATCGAAAAACAGCCGCTTGCGTGAGCGCGCAACACCGTCGCGGCACCGTAGCGGCACCGTAGCGGCACCGTAGCGGCACCGTAGCGGCACCGTAGCGGCACCGTAGCGGCACCGTAGCGGCACCGTAGTGGCACCGTAGTGGCACCGTAGTGGCACCGTAGTGGCACCGTAGCGGCACCGTAGTGGCACCGTAGCGGCACCGTAGTGGCACCGTAGTGGCACCGTAGTGGCACCGTAGTGGCACCCCAGTGGCACCGTAGTGGCACCGTAGTGGCACCGTAGCGGCACCGTAGCGGCACCGTAGCGGCACCGTAGTGGCACCGTAGCGGCACCGTAGCGGCGCCGTCGCACCACAAGTGAACCCCGCGAGCGTCTCTGCCGGGCAGCGGCGACGCGCCGCGTGTTCCTGGCGAGGCTCGACCAACGCCTCGCGTGGCGCTCCTAGGGAGGGCTTCGTGGCGGCGCCTACACGGCTCTGCAGCGCGTGCGACGTGTGCTCCCGTTGGAGTAGCTATGTTGTCCGGTTGGAGTAGCTGTGTTGTCCGGTTGGAGTAGCTATGTTGTCCGGTTGGAGTAGCTGTGTTGTCCGGTTGGAGTAGCTGTGTTGTCCGGTTGGAGTAGCTATGTTGTCCGGTTGGAGTAGCTATGTTGTCCGGTTGGAGTAGCTGTGTTGTCCGGCCATCTCGCTCCGTGGCGTCCGACGTGTTGCCGCACGTGCTGTAAACTTCTTCAGTTTCCCGAAGAAGCTCCCGACAAGTGCGGCGAACCATTATTATATTGGCATTGTTATTATATTGACATTGTTGTTATATTACTGTTGTTATTATATTACTGTTGTTATTATATTACTGTTGTGATACTGCTTGTCTCGTGACTCTTTTTCAAGAGGGTCCTGCCAAGTTTTCGTAGTTAGAGGGCGATGATCCGTATGTACAATCCCAATTGAGAAATTTCCAGTTTAATATTTTTCATTTGGAAAACACCGCACTGAGAACCGGACTTTGATTCCTGGCCATGGATATCTGAATCTACCTATACCCACCCACACTGACCGGTATGGTGAAGTACATTTCAACCACCCCTATCATCGACATGTTGGCCTTCATCCAGAATCGGACTGATAAAAAAAAAGTAAAGTTTGACATCTTGCTCAATGAGTGTTGACACCATGGTGTTCATCTCTCTTTTACAGCCCCGAGCCGGTGGTGGGAAACTCCACATTCCCATGGCAGGGATGAGTCTACCTGCAGGATAACCACTGACGAATTACATACAGAGTGCTATTAATTTTTAACAACCATGGAGGGACAATGGACTGAGTCACTCCCAACCGGAATTTGAACTCACAACCTTCCCGTTGCTAGCGTCTCGGTGTACCGCTGAGCCACCTGTACACAACACCACACGTACACTCCACTCCGACTGGGCGAAGCACAAACGTGCCGGGAGGCCGCAGGATAACAAGAGCTCGATTGGGGGGGGGGGGGGAACGTGGAGCGGAGGAGTAGCGAACGCGCCCGGTGAGTAGGCACGAAGGTGCACGTGATCGGTTGTTGTGGCGAGCGACGCATTTAGAATAAGCTCGTAGGTTACCGAAGGTGAACGTAAGATTGTGTGCGCTGACTTGACAATCAACGCGGTCAGATTATCGGCAAAGGTCACAAAATAAACCGAGCCACGAGACGAGAGGCAAGCGCCATCGTCGGCACTAAAACTCTGAGGGGATCTGATGATGGAGGAATCGACCAAATTGGAAGTATTCCGGTAAAGGTTGCCGACAGACATTTCGCTTATTTGATATTTAAACAACTTTCAGTGGCATAAGACGTGTGGACTACTTACTGTCAAAATGACAATCTCTGCTGTCTCTCTCTTAAGATGACATCAAAGCAACACACCTTTTCACAAGCCGAAGTTCTTGATGCCTATTAGCTGTAGGCAGGTAGTTTACAAAAAAACCTATGCAATTCTAGTTAGGCGGTGCAGATTGTTTAACATGTGGAGATGTTTTCGGGGAGGTAACATTGTCGCACTGAAGCCGAATGGGTTTTTGAATGTGTGAAAGGTGCAACAATTCTATCGGCTAGTGCTATTATTATTTTAACGAGTGCGGGCGCAATTCACGGCCAACTTACAGAGAGGGCCGATGCTTTGCTGCCGTTCACAAAACAGCAACAGGTCAAGGGTGCGGTGGGGACCAAGTGAAAACCTTTACTGCGCGTCGTTGAAATCTCCACAAAGGCCCTGCCGGGGGCCAACGTGTCAATGAGCACAACACAGAACTGGAAACAAATGGGACTAGAAATGTCCTGCAGACGGCGATGGATGCGAATCTTCTGGAGGCGCATCACTGTCTACATGCACATTCCAATTGAAACTTGCGGTGAGTATTTTCAAGGCCACGGCTCGGAATTTCCCGCCAATTTTAGACCGTGTATAGCCTGCGGCGCAACTGATTTCTCACAAGCGGCCTGCCGCAAGGCTTTGTTCACAATTAGCCATGAGGGGAAGACGCAGCAGCAGGGTTTCCCATCGACCCCCGCTGCTGTGTGGACGGGGGGACGCGTGAATGCAGATACGGTCTCCAATGGGAGCGGTCGTGTGGCTCCCACACTCGCGGAGGTCGCTCGTATGGCCACCTTCAAAGCTCGTCCACGAGACCGTCACGGTTTTCACGAAGAGCGGCAGCGAATTCACTTCACGCAATTTTAACTTGCCTTCCACAAACAAATATCCGTGCGGGACGGAGCTGGAGCGAGCGTCGCCCCACACTACGCCCAGAACGTTTCGCGGTCCCGGTGCGCGGGGCGAAACGTCGGACATCGCGCCGCAAACACGGCGGAGAGCAAGGCAGCGCTGACCGCGACAAACCCCACGAGTTGTTTGATGTCAGCGCTGTGTGAAAATTCCTCGGGAAGAAAATTCACGGCAAAAGCGACGATTTGCCCTTCTGAGTCATCAGTGCAATGAATTTGGAGAAGACGAAGACAACAAAAAGAAGCCGCCCACACTGACGCAGAGGAAAAGCTCTCGGCTAACACCGGACCCTCGAGCGCAGTCAGTCGTGAAGTCATAATCCGCTTTTAATTCAACGAGCGTCGACGCGCCGCTGCTCCCGATGCTGCTGCGAGCGAGCGCGGCAGCCGTCACCCTCGCGGCCGCACAGCGCCGCCGCACGGGGCTCGGACGCCGCGGTGGACGTGCGTATTTCGGGACGCGGCGGCCGCCCCGACCGGTTTCCCGGGCCGGGCTGGCAGGCTCGCGTGACCAACTCGTGGCCCCGGGACACGTCAAGGCCACGTGAATGACGGTCCCGGGCCCGCCACTCGGGGCGCCCCCACCCGCCCGACCTCCCCCGCCACGCTGACAACCATTAGTGGCAAGCAAGTGTCCGTCAGAGGGGCAATCGAGCGCTTTGCCCCGGGGCGTCGGGGACCTCAAGAGGCCACTGCACTCGGGCGCCGCCACCGCGAGGAAACGCCTTGTCAGCCGCTCCGTCTCGTGTCGCCGCCGGACAAACGGAGACATTCCGAGTCGCTTGCCAAAAGGGACAATTATTTGTGAGCGTCTCAGATGGGGCGGTACCCCCCGCCCTCGACTGCTGGCCGTGTAAAACATTTTTTTTCACAAAATAACAAATGGGCATGTTTGTTAGGTGGGCATGGTGGCGTTGTAAGTCACCGTGGTAATTGAAAAAAAATAGACAAAAAACACTTTCCGACTAATGTTGAAAGTGTTAAAGCATTAGCTTTGACCTTTCGTATAAAGTTGTTGTGCTGCGAGTGGGGACCACAATCCGAAAGCAACACGGACACATTTATCAAAGGGTTTCCCAAAACTTGAGAGATTAAAACCAGCGGTACAAGGATGAGTTTTGGCATCTGCACCCTGCCAACGCCACCCCCCATCCCCAATGATGTCACGACACCCGACATCATCTCGCGGCTTCACGTGCTGTGCATCGCGGATTGAGCCGAGTTCTCGTTAACAACTCTGATGAATCTGGATGTCATCGCCAGCGAAACGGCGGATAAAAATTGTCAAAATATAGCTTGCATTTTCTTAAGACTTGGATGAAAACAGTTTAGGTGACTCCCGACATGCACGGCACGCGCAGTTCGCTCTCGTACCGATGATCCCCTCCATCTCTTCCGGAATGTCGTCATCCTCATCGTCGCCGTCGTCGCCGTCATTGGCTCGGGGTGCCGCGGAGGCCTGCGATGAGACGATGAGGGGGCTCTGTTGCTGCTGCTGCTGCTGCCCTGGCGCCTGCAGGTTGTCCAACAGCGAGCGGCTGCCGCGCTGGTACCTGCGTCGCGAGCGCCGCCGGAACGCGTCCGCCGATGTTAGTACGCTCAGCATCGTTTTGGTTTAGTTGCGAGCCTAATCCTAGTCTGTGGGATTCGTTCTGCCGTTATCAGGTCAGCCAATCAGTGAACTCCATAAATATTTTGACCATGCGTGTACAACCAATCACCGTTTTTGGTCTTCCCCGGTGCGCTGAAGTCTCCAGTGACATCACTAAACCAATAAGCATCCAAACACGCCAATTTCGCATCGATCTTAGTGGGGTCACGCTTTGGTCTTTGGTATTAAAAGTTACACGTGATGATTTCTACGCAAAGAAACTGGACTAATATATTTTACCTACGTGACTTTACCGAAAAAACCTAAGAGTATGTAGGTAACATTGTGCGCGTGTGTGGGGAGCGGTGGCGCAGTGGTTAGCACGCTGCGCTATGAAGCCGGCGACCCGAGTTCGATTTCCGCTCTCGGCCAACACCAGTGACAATGATCTGAACCGGTCTTGGGCCTCCCCTAGGTTGACTAAGCCTCAAATGAGTACCCAATGCGGTGTGTAAACATCGCCACTGGGGAGACCAAAGGCGACCGGGCGTGGTGTTGGCCACCCACCCCCTGCTGTGCCGTGGCGGCCTTCACAGGTGCTCGGTAACAGCACTTGCCCCAACAGTCTGTTCAGGCTACACGGGGGATCTTTGTCTTCGTGCGAGCGCTCACCGCCACGCGGCCAGCTTGGGCTTGAGGAAGGTGAGTCCGATGCGCTGCACCAGCTTGATGGAGAGCTTGCGCAGGTGCGTGTTGCTCGCCTCCAACAGGCCGCACTTCACCACGCACCGCAGCACCACCGACGCTACGGGAGACAGCAATGGTCGCGCGGTTGTAAGTGAAGCGGTGGCTGCAGTGGCGTTGATAAAGCCGTATAGCCCACGGCCCTGCTCACCCGTTATGATCAAATAATAATTGACGCCGTGTCCATTGCAGTTGTTATCAGACCATACTTCGCCATGGTCGTCATTGCGGGTTGGGGGGGGAGGTTGCATCATGAGTGGCCCCATCATGCATCTCAGATTTGCATGGTTGACTATGTATGGTGCGAAATAAGTTCAACATACACACGTTATGCAGAATGAAGACTTTCCTCGGCTGTGGAAGCAAAAGGAAGTATAAAGGTGTCCTCAACAACTCGTTTTGATATTCTTTTATCTTGTGCTCACCGTGCGGTAGAAAATCGTCTCTTTTTCCATGCTTGAACATCTGGGCCTGAAAAAAAACGCAGGATGTCTCAAAATATATAACGTAAGGTGGCCACAGGAAGCACAGCACCCCGCCATAAACATGAACCATACCGCCAACAGACTTTCATGCGGGAGGTGGTTCAGAGGTCAAAGTCAGCACCGGCTGAGATCCTGGGTTTAAATCTGGGCAGCCACCCATGATAAAAAATGGGTTCTCACAAACAACGAATTGATGGTCTTAGTGCAGTCACCGATGATTGAACGCAAAAAACCCCATCATATTACATTTGGTTTTTGCAGTTGGATTTGGCCGAATATGGAAATAAAAAATCAGTTTGACCGCCACGTGACAATCACATGGCAGGGCTTGCGGGGAAGTGTGTGTCCCCCAAGGTCACTTGAAGATTGTTTTAAAAGTCCTGGTTTTTGACACGTGGGATGGCACTGCTCATGACAACGAGAGCACATTTGGCATAAATTGGCAGAAAAGACAAAACATAAAAAGGCTATCGAACAAAAATAATGAAAAACACCCGCATAGTTTATGGCATAAATAGCACGAGAATCGAAATGTGCGAATTTCAGAAGGGCCCTTCAGGTTTAATCACTCATAAGTGACTCCGTGCAAACCTAGTCATGCTACTTTTTAAGGTAAAATAATAATTGGAAGACGAGGTGACATCTAAGTTCAGTCAGCCTGAACATGTCTGACTGACAAATTTCATAATGCGGGTAGAAAAAAAATTTGTCAATCAAAAGAGAGCGCTCACAATGCAGAAGTCGCCGTGGATTGTTCAGAGTGACCAATTACGAGATGACGCGCCACGTTCGCGTTATAATCTCATTTCCAAGCTGTCACACGCTGACAGAGACTTCACATGAGTGGCGACACGGCCCGGCGAGGAGCGCGCTCGCCGCTTGTCGTAAAGGTTCACGGATCGAAACTCGCGTCCACCCTGGTTAATACTGTGGGCGTATTAACCGTCAATACGCGCCCCGATTGAGAGAAACATTAATCATTTTTCGAACTTTCGGAGACAGATCCATTAATCAACCCGACCGTGTCCTGAGACAACCTAACTCCCTCCCATTGGGGGAAAGTACCACTCTTGCCTCATGAACTGTGACTCGCAAACACAAAGCAGACTCTCAAGTCTTCCCCGCTGGGAGACTGGCCATGGGATGACGGCTCGCAGCATGGGTCACGTGACCCGGCCACCAGCGAGACACAGCGACGGGTTCCTCAAACAGGCAATGGCCTCGCTGCTCTCTTTGCGATCTCGACTAAAACCTTCTCACGGACGGGTGTCCTTTCAAACTATTCTAATGGGTGCTGAATTGTCCTAGCTGGGGAACCCGTCCCATGTCATTATGGACACACGCAGAGTTGCTGAAAAACCACAACTCATCATTAGCAGGAATCAATAATGTTCACTCTGGCTGAACTTCAAATAATGAAAAAAAACCATTAAAATGAGAAATGTTCTTACTCTGATCAAAAAAAGCCACCAAAAATCAAAACAACTCGTACGCACGAGGGGGCTTTTCATCCAAAATGATAGGTGTGTAATGTGAAGTTTTAAATAGTCTTACGTTTAAATGGCAAATCGATTCATCATTGCTCGCTGATCCCTGGATTGTCAAATTGGGGACTTCTTTGTAGCGAGTGATTAATAGCGCCCGTGACACATTTACAGCTGTGAAGATTGCGCATGGAGGAGAATGCGGGTAGAGGTGGAGGGTTTGGTGCGATGGGTGTGTGTGTCATCTCGCTGGAGGTGAGGGCAAAGTGCTGCTGACATCGCTGCTGCGTCAATATCACAGCCCCCAGGGAGCGCACAACCAAGAGGGACCCGTCCAAAAAAATAAAATAGCAACGCACAAAATGATAAATTTCCACGTCATTTCAAAGTCTTTCTAGCATTTCTCTGCAGCCCTAATTCACCTTTCCCCCAGCCTCTCTGAGATATGCGAACGGCCTACGTGATGCCTGCGAGTCACGATGCTGAGCAAGTATGTCACGACCCACCTCCCCATCCATCCACGGATCGATTGTCACGATTCTCGGTCATGAACCTGGGTCAAGAATCGACGCTTTTATGTCTCATTTGCGCCATCCGTTTTGCACGTTCTGTCTTTTTTAATGTCTCGTCCATTCTACGAGCCCGATCACTTGCACATTAAACGTGTTGAATTGCATATACAGTGATATACTTACGGACGCACTTTGGTGCAGATATCGTGAGCGTAAGTATCGATTATAATCAAGAAAGAGATCAATCAACGAAGCGCCTCATGCTTAAGGATCCGTGCCAAGGTTTCACATGTCAATTTTGTCATGAACTCTGGAGCATTTAATTCACGAGATATAAGTCGTGTCTGACATGAACTGACTTGCCACAAATCCGGTTGCTAATTATATAGAGTTCAATGTTGCTGGGCTCAATGCCAGTCCAGAGCCACTTCTTAAAATAAGACCTGCTGGGATCAAATATGCACCATGCCAGGGACCATGGGAGGATACCACAATACTGTGCACCTTGTTGGTTGGTAGGCGGGTGACATGGCCTCGTGGTAGTGCGATCGCCGCTTATTTATTGTAGAGGTTCACAGCTTGAATCCAGCGGCCAGCCTCATTATTACTGCGGGTGTAATAACTGTAATAGTACTGCACTACACGCCGTGTACTTCACAGTAGACGTTAAAGATCCCCCGAAGGCATTCGCAAGCACCGACTATTGCGTGCTTGGCTTTTTCACACACTCTGTCAGGCCTCCGTAAGGAGAACGAAAAGTAATTATCAAAGCCCAAAGTTTTGAAAAACAAACATCTCCGTCTATCAACTTGATTGTTTTTTGCTTGCGCACATGCCACTGTCACCACGCGCTGCAGCCCGGCGCTAAAGCACGGCGGCCTACTGGTAGGCTGCGAGTGAGCTCACGGTCACGGCGATCGCCAAGGTCTCAAACAAAACACGCGTTGAGATGCAAAACTGCCAGGGCCACCCTTCTGTTTCCTCTGCAGAGACACCTTGAGTGATCGTACATTTTCCCATGTGACAGGTGTATTTTTGCACACGTTATGGCCTCAGTCTACGCACGCCTGCAGCACTGCATGCTCTGGCAGAGGTGTCAAATTCAGCTCTTGCCCTTCTTATTCGGCCCTAAGGGGTTGGAGTCTCTGCTCTAAGAGAGGGTAGGCGCAGGGGGCGGTTGTGCGTGTGCATGTGCGTGCGTGTATGAGTGAGTGCGAGTTTCGCATAAGGTCAAGCATCCGGGCATTTGCGTTCGTTTGGCTTTCTGATGGATGATTTAGAAAATTAACATCGGCGTGTTACTTTCATCCCAAACAAACCCCACAAATTTGCGTATACTTTAAAACAAATATGCCGATCATCGTGCCTTTTATAATTTTTCAGTGCTGAGCCCATTAATCAGAGACATTACATTTTTTTTATGAAAACGATTGTAATCGGCGGCCAGCGTGGAGCGGTGATGATGAGCAATGACGACGATATCCTCAACGCATATCAACCCTGTACTTGAAATGCGCTTCTACCAGTCCCGTGCGTGGAGTCTGCTTATTAAATCAAACGAATCTAAAGTAATTAATCCAATCATTAATTTATCCAATAAATAATCCAAGAACAATCTCATGGATGAATCGATGATTTCAACAGTCGACAAACTGCAGCACAACTAGATACGGAAGAGGGAACAGCAAAACGACACAATCTCTATCCTGAAGCCCGCTTATTGTCGCGGCCAGCAGAACTCGACATTGCAATATAGCTCCTGAAGCTATTGCTGCCATCGCATGCAAGAACGAAAATAATTGTACAGCGCCGTAAAGATGCGTGCAATTGTTGTGCTGTTGCGAGACGAGAAAAGTGCTCTCTACCAGGGAGCGGAGCATGCCATCAGCCCTCGCCTCCTGCTGCAGGGTCTCCATCTCAATGCTGCTTAGTGCCGATAAGCTCCAATCCATGAAGTGCGGGAGGTGTTTCTGCTTCACGTCCGGTCGGGTCACAAACCTGCCGCCACCGACATCATCGCGTCACGACAAACGACGGCGACTTGTTCACCGATGCGCCGTGAAGAAGGGCCATTGCCGGAAACGCCACCTTTCAGATAATTTTTTCCTTACGTGGCCACAGTGGTATTGACAAACACGTTTAGATTTTTGTTGTTGTTTTTGATATGGCACCCTCCTCTATGCTGGGGCGTTTCAAAGCACTTGACACGCAATCAGCCACTTACATCGCATCTCATCTCAAACATTAGAAAGGGCACCGCCAGTGGCATCTGTCCCTGTGTAACAAGGTGGCTTCAGCACCTCACCTGCAATTGGGCATTAGTGTGCCAGTAGTGGGAAATTATTTATTTTAAAATATGTAACACATATAAACGCACATGCTGTGAGAAAAGGATGACCTCATATAAAGACCGTTCTGTAAATTTATCTGGAAAACTTTTACAACGCACTAATGTCACTAATTTAATGATTAACAGCTTAGACCTTTCAATATTATATTTCACCAACCATCACCGATCAGGGGAGTGACGATCAGGGGAGTGACGTGTGGTTAAACAATGTCCAAAGCTGGCATGGCTTGGTGCGGTCTAAATCCAGCAGTGGATTGGCAAAGGGCTGCAATTTGCGTTGTATTCTCATATTCAAAACGCTCATGTACACGGCACTGTATATACACCGTATGTATTTAATCTAAACTTCAGAGAATCCTGAAAAATACTTCAGGTCCAACTTATTATATTAGAGACCATTACTTTGGCTCAATGAGCCACAAAGGGTGATATGGAATCATCTCCATTTCTAAGCATCACACACTAAAGCCAAACCTTACAAAATGTTGCCACCTGGTGGCCAACGCTATGATCCTACAATATGCATCCTCTCCCCCCCCCATAACAAAACATGTTTTACACAACCCACCAGCCATACGCTCTTCTCGGGGTGCATCACTTCAGCAGTATTGGTCTATTATTTATTTTTATTATTTATTTTTTACCTACGTGACATTAACCAAAAAACCTAAGAGTATGAATCCTTGCAGTCACGAAAGCTTCAAATCTAGAATTAAGAAAATCCTGGACCGGGTTAAACATTCAGTGTGCTGAGCGGCTGGTGGAGTCCTCTGGTTAATACGACATTGCGTTGGAGAAGCGTCTTCTGGAAGATGATTTGAACGTCTAGATTAGCACGCGTCTTTCCAGAAGACAAACGCACTCTCTGAATTACAAGACGCACCCTAACTTTTGCTTTAAACTGCAGGGAAACAAAGCACGTTTTTTAATCGAGAGAATACGGTACTCCTAACAGTGGACCACCACGTATGGCTGGCGGTCACTCAGAATGATTTGTTAATTAAAGTACCCATGATGGATTTGGGATATCTCGCTCAATTCCACCCACTTACTTTGCCACGAGGGTTGCGGCAGCATTTCTGGGTGAATCTGTCACCACGAGGTACGTCTGCTCCAGAAGCACGGGGAAACAAAGCCATTAGCCGACGAAACAACCGAAATACAGGCGGACACAACTACAGCTCACGACGACTGTCGTTCCAAACAGTGTCAATTTAAATAAAGTTTGCAAGCAACGACTGCAGTAAGTGCCGTATGACGAGCAGAGGAGGTATGGTGGATGTGGTGTGCTGGTTGTGGCTGGAGCTAATGCGTGGCATTGGCTAGAATTTTTACTTTTTGGAGTCACAAATCAGCCCCATTATATGATTATTTTCAGCTTCACTTCTAACGTCTCATCGTATCGCTCGTTATACCATCTTATTCCCCTTCAATGTCTTTAAGATCTGCCTATGGTGGCTCTCCGACAGTGGTGATATCCCCGAGCTCTCATACTCTGATGGTGCATTGTCTTTGAGTTGTGCGCCTTTTGGCGTCATCTGGTCCAACACCATGTGAGACTAGGCTCTAAGAAAAGCTGTCTCGGGTGTGGACCAATTCATTTCAAGGACAGTGCATACATTATCAAAGTTGTGTTTTTGTTTGCATTCTGATCGCAGGTAGTGGTCAATGCAAACATGACTCCTTGTAAAAAAGGTGTCAGTTTTGTTACCAGATAAAAGGGTAAAAAAAACAATTATCATATTTTGCTACTGGCAAAGGAGGTTCCAATAGTGTCAATATCTTTAAGCCCTGAGTAGAAACACATCTCTTTAAAAAAAAAGGTCCTCTTCAATATGGCTCTTATTTTTGGCACCCGGCTCCTTCTCTATTATCCTTGTACTTGTCAAGCATGGTGCCTTGGGACACTGTGAAAGGCGCCTACTCAGTGCAAATGATGATGATTATTGCTAAGCGCTGCCTTGTTTAGTAACGACGAGCATGGCTTCGTTTTGGCGGCGGAGGAAGCACCTTGGCGACGTCGAGGACGCGCTCCATCACGGGTTTGCGCTCGGATCCGCTCACGCCCCCGGGCAGCGCTCCGTCGAAGCGCGTCAGGTCGAAGGGAATGAGCGATAGCATGGAGAGCCACAGCAGCAAGATGTATCGCGTCTGCCACGTCTGCAACGCACATGACACCAGGGCCCAGAGACAATGGTTCCTCGATTGTCCGGGGCTACCCCGACGTGCCCCATATCCGAATGATTATTTTTAATTTTATTCAATGATTGCACAATTACTACATTTTTATTTCATTCATGCGTAACTTAATATGTCAATTCTTCGAAACCAATCTCATGATTCAAAATAAATTTTTGGGTAAGACCAATTTACATGTAGAATTTCCACTTAATAGCAACTAAATATTACATTTATTATTTTCCATTACATATAAATAAGAAGTCACTACTATACAGTTTATGCTGAGTCACTTACCATCACCGTGAAGGCAAGAGGAAATGCTGAGATTCCCCGGATGTGCAAAGCTGCAGAGATGTGTTTGTGGGAGCGAAGACTAATCTAGTACTCCTGAAATAACACCTCAATAAATGTGAAAAACTAGAGCATACGGAGAACACATGGGTTCTACAAATGCCATGGAACAGATAAGTATATAGCTGTAGAATTGCTAGTGCACACACGCGAATCAACACTGCTCAGGGACCCCATACCCCACGTGACCACCTCATGGTTCATGGTGTCACGCGCGTACCCCCCCCCCCACCGGAGCCACGCACGTACCACAGGTTGCGAACTGCTGCTGATTCCACAGCAGTGCACTGCTAATGGCTGTGATATTATCCATGCTGCGTTGAACATGATCATCAGCTTCAATGGAAGCAAATGCAAAGAAATGAATCACAACTAAGTGGTTTAACAATTTGCCAGTAACTTCCCTTGCAGTGTAATTGGATCAACAGCAAAAAATTAAACAAGCTGAAGCCAACAGACGGCCAATAAATATGCATCTCAACGTGGACGGTGGGAGTCTGTGTGCCAACTCACCTTCTGATCCATAGGGTCTTGAGCCTCGAGCAGAGCCAGCACTGGCTCAAAGTCCGCCACTTCGTGCGGGAACAAACGGATGAAGGGTTTGTAGGTGCGCACCTGCAACCCCGAGGCACGGGGTTAACATGCTAGATTCCACGTGTTACCTTCACCATCATTGTGATATCTCATCCATAGCACCACCATTAATCCACTTGGCACAACAATCTCACTTGAGCTGCCATCTCAAACATTACAATTGCTTGCGGCAATTCAGTCTGAGGCACCCCCACTGGCAGCTGTCCATTTGTGGCACGAGGTGTACACAGCATCGACCTGCACATGGGTATAGTCTGCCACCAAGGGGTGATGTTGCTAAATGCATTTTCCAAATTAGGTCATTTGTCTTAAGTCATTCTAGATTTGAAGTTTTCGTGACTGCAAGGATCCATACTCTTTGGTTCTTTCGGTAAAGTCAATTAGGTGAAAAAATTAAATTAAAATAAATAAATTAAATCACGGCGTTTCGATTGCAACACAAGCAATCATCACCAGGTGTGACAACCACAGCAAGAAAATGTTTTGCTGAAGTGGGAGAGAAGCCAGAGTTGAGGCGTTTATATAAATCAGAGAGGGCGGTGGGGTGGGGGGAATAAGTTTGTCTTAAGTCATTCAATTCCGGTTACATTTCAACTACATTAAAATTGTGCTTAGGAGTGTCATGCCATGAGACAGAGAATTTTCCATTAGAAACGCTCACGTAAAGTAGTGCACCACCCCACGTTAAAATATTTCCCCTGGAAGGGGATATCACAGAAATACTTCTGCGATCCATATTCAATTGGCTAATTTTGACACTGGAGGTGCTGCATCTTCTCTCACCATACTACCCAGGTGTCAATCGTGGCAAACAAACTTAATATTGGCAAGTGCAAAATATTTTGAACGCAATTTGTTTTTAGTGCAGTTATTTATGACCGAGCTGAGATGACTAACTCGCTACACTTGGTGTAATCGTGAGTTAGCCTGGATTTGAACTCAGGATATTAGCAGTGCATGGACATGGTATTAGCCAATGCCCAAGAGGAAAACCAAATTATCTAATTTATTCACAATAATTCTAATCATGTCCATTACATTGGTCACCCAGCTTGCACAAGCTGAATTCCAAGCTTTGATTTACCCAATGCTTCCGCTGAAGCAGTCACATTCTCCACCGCTAGATGGAGTCCTATTCAGAGGACTGCATGCACCAACACGTTTTTAAGCATTATTGTTCCGCTTATTTACCCAGGAGAGGCACGTGCACTGCGGCTGAAATGCCAATAAATCATAGCAGCCCACCAGTGAGGCAATGGTGCATGAGAAGGTTACATATCCAGAGGGCAGTGGGTCCATGAGAATCAATACCTTGGAGATTATGTACAGGAACTTGCAGGTGATGTGCATGAGGTCAGGCGAGTCTTCGGACCTCACCATAGGCAACATCAAGTCCAGAATCCACTCTGTCAACAACACGTGTGCACGACATGTGGCTCAGTGGCTCGGTGATCTGTTGCCTGATGAATGCAGAGAGAATGCTTGCGAGTTGGCAATTATAACTCTTAACTTTCTACACTTATTCAATAGTTTTATGGCAAAATTCTAGTCATTAATAACGAAAATATTGTCATAAAACTACCGCGTGGCTTAACCCAAAAACAAAATAGGGATCCTATCATTGGCTACGAAAACCTACACTTTCATTTTCACTCCGTCAATACCAAACAAATACGAGAATAAATGTATAGAATTCAGAGGTTTATACATTGCTATGAGGTGCAAATGTTGTGGCATTTCATTTTCTGTTTCAAGGTTTATCAATCACAAGAAGAGCACATGTCATTATCATTGTCGTTTTAAACTAAAATCATTCAAACAACCGACTCACAGGAGCGAATTATCCAAACACCTTTATTGAAGACCTCACGGCAATGATGTGATACACAAGGTGAAGTGGCGTGTACGCTTAAGAGGAATATACTGACCCAAATGTGGATCCAGTAAGTGTGGCTGCTCCTGGTATTTGTTCATTATCACTGCATGGGAACAAATAGCAATACATTAGCTAAAACAATAAAAAAAGCAATGACTTCTTCACGTATTGATCTCGCCACTTAAAAAAAAATATTAAAGTATGTCTTACACACCCCATTGGCCCCGCAGCCTTCTGTAAAAGAATACATTCAGCAGCATTGATTCAAGACAAGCAAACTCTGGACCAGTTCCAACATATCATCAGCAGGATATATGGGTCCTTGGTCAACACGAAATTATATAACACGTAAAACCAAAAAATCATGAGCGTCGTTGTGGAAACAATCTCTCCTTCAAATATCTGTCCACAACCCACCGGCTCTATGGCCTCGTGGGTCCAGTTCTTGCTTGTATTGAATCAATGCTGCTGAAATTACGCACTCCCACAAGGCGGTGGGCGGATGGGTTGAGTTAGAAATACTTTAAGAATAGTTTTTCCCCTTTTTTTTAGCAACAAAACAGGTGTTAAGATGTTAAAACACCAAACTGAAACCTTTTGCGTGGAATCATGTCACTGCATTAACCACAGATACTTGTGGTGAAAATACAAAAAAAAACATGCTCTGACAGCTACATCAATGGACCTCCCATGTGCTGGTGTGGACCAATCAGTTTCAAAGACAATTCATATACTATCCGAGTATGTTTTTTGTTTGCATTCTGACCACAAGTATCTGTGGTTTAAGCAGACATGATTCCTTGCCAAAGGTTTCAGTTTGGTGTTTTAACATCTTAACACCAGTTTTGTTGCCAGAAAAAAGTGGAAAACCTATTATATTTTGACACTGGCAAAGGAGTTCCCATGATAAGAATTTTTTTTTATTACGTGGCGAGACAGATATATAAATGAGACATTGCCTGCGTATCTATTGCATCGTTCCTGATATTCCCATTTAAAATTAACCATTTGCCGAACAAAGCATTGACATGGAGTTTACTCCCAAATTGATCACAATGCAAGGGACGCAGTGGGCTGGCTTGTCTCGCTGTTCCGCCGCAGTGCAGCAAAAGCCATTGACATCGAAACTCGCTGTTGCTGCCATCATCGTCATCATCATCCACGTGCACTGACCAGCGTGGCGTGGCCTACATTCAGCAGTGGAGTGACAAGGGGCTGTACCCCCTCCCAAACTGGACACCTTTGTTTGATTTATTTTCAGAAATTTACATTTAAGATTACAAATTAATATTCACCCGCGATTCCGAAAGTGAGGGGGAAATCGAACCCCTGCCCCTCCCAAATATACAAGTCAAACTCCGCCTATGGCTGTACATTGTTGTTGTTATTAAGATTATTATTGATTCTATACACATTGATATGCCAATGTAACTTTTCTGCGCAAAGCAGTGAACAAACATGCACAAACGAGACAGACAACACAATGAGAAACAGTACCATCGGGACACCTAAAACGAGACCAGAATATGTTTCTACACGAATTGCAGCTCTGGATCCCGGCAATTAATGGGATTGCGCCATGGGCCGCCAGATCCTTTCCCCGACTAAATAAATACACGACCCTACCGACATTGAAATCACAAGCCACGGCATTGCTTCGTCTCATCGTAACCAAACAGAATGACAACTCTGTAGGTAACGACGACGACATTTTCTCTCTGTCGGCTTGTTCCCTCCATCTCAGAAAAGTTCACGAGTTCAATGGCAAAACTGCGTCGTGGTCTGCTCGCTAACGCCACGGGTTGGGGGGGGGGGCATTGACGAGCCGTCGTTGTTGTCGTTATTGTTGTTACATCGTTGTAGTGTCGACATGAAACCCGCACTCGTTAGATGATCACGCGCGTGTGGCCGCGTCACGGGTGGTGTGTGTTCAACTATTAACTATTTTACTTTACCAGGTAAGGCCCACAGAGCTGTCTATAGTGCGCGTTTTCAGAAGCGTCTTGTGGGAATGTGCACAGCAGCAATCGTCAGGGGTCGGGATCGAACCCCACGGCCTCCTGTATATCAGGCGAGGTAGTTAACATCTCCTAGCCACCGTGATGATGATTATGAGACAGACGCAGACTCCAAATATACAGCAGGCAGGTTCAGCATCGAACCCCACGACCACGTGTACACCAGGCGAGGTAGTTAACATCTCCCAGCCACCGTGACGATGATGATGATGAGAGACGCAAACTCCAAATATACAGCAGCAGGCGTCAGGCTCGGGATCAAACCCCACGACCACTTGCACACCAGGCGAAGTAGTTAACATATCCTAGCCACCGTGATGCTGTGTGTATGTGTGTGTATGTGTGGGTGTGTATGTGTGTGTATGTGTGGGTGTGTATATGTGTGTGCCCCATCCCCGTTCCGCACAGAAGAACTGCTCGGTGATCTTCTCGTTGCCGGTGGGCTGCGATGCGGCCCCCGGGAGCGCGGCGAGCAGTCGGCGGACCCCCTCGCCGTCCGCGAAGGCGTAGAGGACGCTGCTCAGCGCCTCCAGCTCGCCCCCCTCGTCATCGCCGCCACCTCCTCCCGTCTCGCCGCGAGTCATTCTCCTCGCTTGGTGCGAGCCACGAGGCGACGCGCGAGGTCGCTCGGCTGCTGGGACGGGTGACGGTGGCCGGGTCTGTTCGCTCGCTCGCTGACAACCACAACAACCACCACAACAACCACAACCACAGCAGCAGCACAATCACCACAGTAGCAGCAGCAGCGAGTTTCAATCTCGCCGCCAGTAACCCGGAAGTGAATGGGCGGGAGGGGGGAGCCGCATCCGGAGCGGGCGCTGTGCGAGGGAGGGAGGGGCGAGTCTCAGCAGGGACGTGGGGGGGGGTGGATGTGGAGGGTGTGATGGGGGTGGTGGAGGGTAGGGGTGTTGCCGTGTTGGTGGAGGGTGGGTAGGTGGTAAGGGTGGTGATGGGGTGGTAGTGAGGGAGGTGGTGGTGATGGGGTGGTAGTGAGGGAGGTGGTGGTGATGGGGGTGGTGGCGGAGGGGTGGGTGGGGGTGGTGGTGAGGGTGGGTGGGGGTGGTGGTGGAGGGGTGGGTGGGGGTGGTGGTGAGGGTGGGTGGGGGTGGTGGTGGAGGGGTGGGTGGGGGTGGTGGTGGAGGGGTGGGTGGGGGTGGTGGTGGGTGGTGAGGGTGGGTGGGTGGGGGTGGTGGTGGAGGGTGGGTGGGTGGGGGTAGTGGTGATGGGGGTTGTGGTGAGGGTGGTTGTGAGGGAGGTGGGGGTGTTTGCGAGGGTGGATGGGGGTGGTTGTTTCTCGACGATTCTTCGGCTTCGGTGCAAGTGGAGACGCTCGCTCGCTGTGACGCAGCACGCTCAAGTGACGCTCAAGTGAAATGTACAAACGGGTCCGTAGTTTTTTTGCTTGGACGGTTTAATTAACGCTGCTTCTGTGGTTATGGACTCCCAACGAGGCCGTAGAGCGGCTGATGTGATGTGTAAAACGACGTTCTACGTAAGGAGAGAGAGAGATGTCTCGTGAGTAGGGACGGATTGAGGCGTGTTCTGTTTATTTTGCAAGGCGCCGTTCTGGACCCGAGAGGCGCGAAATCCGTTCGGGGGAGGGGAGTGGACAGGCTGCGGCGTGGTTACCGTGCAGGAGAAATTACAGTTCAAGTTCATTGATTAGGTAGAGCCCTGTGAGCCATTCGGCTCTTGAATCGGGTGCAACCGCAACAAACAAAAACATGAACAAGAAAACATCTTAAAGTGAATATGTGACTAAGTGCAAACAGAAAATCCAAGAAAAGACAGCAAAATATTGCAGAAAAAGCACCGTACACCAACGCTGTGTGCAAAAAAATCCCAGTGGGATGCAAGTCAAACAACAACCACAATACAACTTATATTAAGGCCATCAGTCTTACTCTGTACTACAACAAACATGGCCAAACTAAAAACACTTTTCGAAATCACCAAAATAAAGCCGTGAAAGCAATGAAACAGTGATCATCGGAACTGTGACGGAATTTTCACAATAAACAACATGTACTACCAAAACCCTGCAGCCATGGCTGTCTGCATGAGTCAAGTGAAGACTCGATCATAATTTCCACGTGCCGGTTTACCCGATTTGCGGATTAATCGCGCACCTGAGACTTTGACATCAATTAATGAACTCGTGGATTTTCCCATTAGCCCAAACTAATAATCTAAAAAACAGTCATACAACATTGTTATTCTTGGAAATGTTTATTACAAGCCACGTGCTTTAACCGAACACTGGTTAATCCGAAATCCACGCGATCGCCTCTACAGTACAGTAGTTGCAATATCTTACTAGAGCGGGCTAAGTTTGATGTGGATTGGCGTGGCTCTGCTGTCATCCACTTCGTGAGCAGGGTCTTCTGCGCGTCAAAGTGCAATCACCGAGCACGTATAGAAGGGTCGTCCATAAATGACGTCACGCGATTTTGGACGATTTTTGACCCCCCCCCTCGTCACACGGCGTCATAAAAAGTCAGACCCCCCCTCAAATATGACGTTACAAAGCTCTGCCCCTCCCCCCAAACCATATTTCCATTTTGAAAATAAAAAAGGTTTCAGTTTGGTGTTTTAACATCTTAGCACCTGTTTTGTTGCCAGAAAAAAAGAGGAAATCTATTCTCATGAAAGTCTTGGTCAAGCCCTTCATCCAGCAGTGGCGAGACCACGTCTCGTTTTGCATACGTGCTGACGTCACGACGCAAAACCATTGAACTCTTGGCAGGCACGTCAAAACAGTGACGTAATCACGCACGAACCAGTCACTGCAGTTCGGCGGTGACGTCTACGACGCACGCCGAATGTCACCCTGACAACCTCGACAGGGTGTGCGTAACGACGTCATCGCGCACACCCGTCGCCCGAGGCGTGCGTGGAGACGCGCGTGATGGCGTCATCGCGCGTGCCTCTCTTGGCCGAGCGGTGCGTGGTGGCGTCATCACGCACGGTCCTCGGCCCGCCGTTGGTGTGCGTGGTGACCTCATCGCGCAGCTCGCTCGCCAGTTGAACAGAAGCAAAACAATCGCCCACGTCAAGGAAAGATGTCTCTGCTCGACCTCGTCTCCAACCCGTTCGGCACGGCTGTGGGCCACCGCATCGGTACAAGGAAACGCGCCGCCGCTCCCCACTCTCGCGTTTTCGTTCGGCCACCGCGTGAGCCGCTGACTATCGTCGCCGAGCGATTCGGGTCTCGTTGCCGGCTGCGGCCTAGTACAGCTTTGGGGGAAGCCTCGGTCTCTCCTTAAGGTTGCCGGGTTTTACTGCGCCCTGGGCCGGCGCCGCTGGGGGTGCAGCATCGTCTGCACCGAGGTCGCGACGATTCGTGATTTTTAATACGTGCAGTTGTGGGTTTTGTAAAAAAAAAACAAAAGGGAAAACCCGAATGAGTCGCTTTCTTGTTAAATTCTAAAGCAAAAAAAACAATTAGCTGATTTAAATATGTTCCGACCATATTTATAAAACAGCTGGGGCGCTTTCGTGCACAGCGGGTTGTCAAAATGTGACTGACATGACGTTGGCAATTCGAGCACCCAGTACCCGATACGATTCTAAAGACTGTCCCGAGTGCGTAAGTACTATTTAATAATGAGTATACGCATCATGTATGTGACGTTAATCCACTGCTGGATGAGGGCCTCCCCACGCCGTTCCGATTATTGGAGTAGTTTTGATCATACTTCACGCTGGTCAATGCGGTTTGGTGAAGGGAGAGAGCGCCTCGGGACCGCTTCAGATACCCCCCTCGTCATCCCCGTGGCCTGGAATCGAACTGTGGTGGTCAGATTCATAGCGCAGTGCGCTAAGTTTTTTCACAACCAATGCGCCACCGCTCGACCCGTATTATTTCAGCTGAACGAGATTGTCTCGTGTGCGGGCACACACTGAAATGGCCATACTCTGTATCGGTGGAAATAAGGCCAAAGGCATTCGGCAATTCCACATTCTTGTTGCTTTATTTAGTCTGGCCTTCGCCGAGTGGAGATGACGGCTTGGTTGTTATGCACACCGATGGGTGTGCCGTAGCGTTGAAGGCTTTTGGCGCACACGTTTTGGACAAGTGTGTGGCTTTATGACGATGCCCGTAGCCTTGTGTTGTTGGATGTATTGGGGTCGTCACCAGCGATAGGATGTGTTAGAGGTGAGATACCTCAAGGAGAGATGGACGTGTACAGAGTACCTGCTTAATTACAGAGGTGAAAACTAGACCAGATCAAATTTATGTGAAACAATAATAGCTCGCTGTCGTACTCGGGAGCCCTGTTCTGGAGGAGTTTCTCACGTTTGAATTACACCAAAAGCAAGAGCGATCTCAATTACACATTTATACAGAACCCACTGATGTCTAACGACCCTCATTTTTCATGACCTTAGCCTATGCGTCATTGAATTTTGAAACCGATTCCCATCGTCTTTTATCCAAAGTGTATCATGAGAGTGTTAAACATTTAACGCGTGTGTTGAGATTGGTGGGACACGTGGAGAGGCTTTAACATGTTTCTATATAGTTTCTCCCCATTTTATTAGTGGGATATCTGTAAATGGATCCCCCCCTGTATGTTAGTAAATTATTATTCGGTATGCTGTGTGCAATACCTACAACATACGGAACACCTGCAAAGAACAATGAGTAAACCTATAATTTCCACAAGCTGGGAAATTATGTAGTCTTCTAAAACCCCATACAGGAGGTAGCATTTTTCTCATTTGCTCATTCTAGCAGCTCATCATTCTACGTGCATAATGGAGATGTTTGCCTCTAATAGAAGGCAGACATCTATTGTTATTACAGTACTTTTATTCTGGTATAAAGAGTCAACAGGTATATATTTCTTAGTACCAACATTCAAATAAAACCAGGAGATGGAAAACAACTCGGTTTTCATTTCAGTTTTTCAGTTTCATTTATTTGGTATAGCCCTGTGAGCCATTCGGCTCTTGAATCGGGTGCAACCGCAACAAACAAAAACATGAACATGCTTTCATTTAACCTACAGTAAAGAGGATATGTGGCAAATATAGAAGGTAAACGATACTCGTAAGGACAATACAAGTTGGTTGACATTGTATCTGGAGGGAGATATGTGGACCATACTTCCTCAATAGTTTGTGCATGTTAGTTAGGATGACACTCAAACTCTTAAGAAAAGTGGGTTTAATTGGGTCATATCGTTAGAAGTGACGATGAAGGGGTGGCAGCCAAGGAATGGAACGCATCAGAGAGGTCGGCCACTTTCGAGGTGGAGCAAGGAAGTCAGTCTGTGTGCAGGTGTTGGGTGGACTATTATAATGAAGGCTTATGAGGGATGGTGGTGAGTGGTTGAAGGAGGCCTTAGTTTAGGAGTGGATTGAACATAGCTGATGATGATCATCTGGAGAGATAATGGTCAATGCAGTGTTCTGTGCCTTATAGTTATGAGGCCAGCGATAACCGAGGTAGTTTTTATACCGTCCTTCCAGAATTTAATATGTGGAGGTGGGGTTATACTGTAATATTGTGAGTTTTTTTTCGTTCAAGTTGGTTACAGAGGATTTAATTTTATAACAAAAGCAAGGCTGCATACTCACATAATCTCACGAGTACAGTGCATCTAAAACAGTTGGACTAATCTGCCATTCACGTTTGCTCTTAAAAGAATGAACCTCGCACAGTTGGCGACATAAGTTGAGAGCTAAACTCTTAAGCAACGTGAGTGAATATAAGTCCTAAAGAGCAGCGTGCCTTCAGATTGCAATGAGGCTGAGCAAGCATTGCTGTGGGGCTCAGTGCAGGATACACAAGGGAGGAAGAATTACTTTCTTCTTATTTGGTTTACATTCTCAACTCGGCTGTGGCCATTGACCAGCTGCCACGGTTGACAGGAAAAAATGGAAGTAGCAGTTTAACCTTCACAACATCGCTGTTGACATGTTTCTCCTGCCAAGTAACACTGCGAGTTAAGTAGTGAGTGGAGAAATGCTGCCAAATTGCCACGATCACAATCTAGGTAAGTATTAGTGTGTGCGTGCATCTACACGAAGAAGTAGTTTTCCTTGAATCAGATACGAGTGGTGTGGCATTCCACCACACGTCCCATGGGAAGCCTGTGTGGAGATGCCCTCTGAGTCCCCTGCTGACAAGCTACTTGACACTTTTCAGCACATTGGTCTGGCATGGTCATGTTAAATATGCCTCTTCAGGTTACATCTTCAATAACAACAAAAAATAGCAACACCAAAACTCCTGCATTGCAAGGAGCTTTTCACACATTACTGGTGAGAGTTTATTCATGAACTGAATACTGGAGAAGCCCCCAGCTTGTGGAGTAGAAACGTTGGATGTCATGCCAAACATGACACTGTATAACCACTAAAACACATTGGTGAGCTGTAGAGTACAACCGCTAAATCCTACACAGTATAACAAAACACGGATAATGCTTACTCACAACTAAAACGTGTGGCTACAAAGCATTCCGTATTTAAAACATAATCACTAGCGCATTGTTTTACTGGCATTGCCAGAAGTAGGCATGGGGTTATTTGTTTTTAAACATTAACAGGATGGAAAATGTATTTCTCTTTTAATTATGAGCGGCAGTGATAAGCTACGTGCGACCAACCGCGTGGAATGTTTGTGTTCCACACTGCAATGCTCATGTTGCACTCAGTCTGGCAAGCCAGGATGTATTTCATCCACATTTGTTTTTTTGGTTCGACCTCGTGGTAGTAGTTTTATGCCAGCATTTTGGTTATTAACCCTACACCACCTGACACAAGTATCATGTTTATAAAGATATAATTTATACAGGCCAATGTATGGATTAAACTCTGACCCATAAAGCACACTGGCGGCTTAAGACTTATAAGGACTGAATATGCCATCAACAAATGACGTTTCGCTTTAATTGCTTTGAGCATCATCGGATATTGAATTCGGAAATCGAGTGCACTGCCTCAGCTGACTCTGTGCTCTTAAGAACCCACCCGTGACATCGCCCGCCGGCTTGAGCGTGGATCATCTCCATTGAAGTTAAGGATGCATGTCTGTACTCCTTTGCTGAGAGGCATACAGGGAGACCAAATAGTGTTGCAACTAATTTTCTGCTCGCACTCATTGTCATATAATTGTGAAGTAAATGTAAACACTATTAAAATGCACATTATAAGCTGTTTTATCATTTAACAGGGCGTGGAATATTGCATACACATAATTCAATAGTGACCTCATCCCAAATGTGTGGAAAAATGTAAAGGGAGGCGTTTTTACATACTTTTTTTACTCACATAATTCCGTCTCTGCAATTCACCATCATCCTAGCTCTGCTTCTGTTTTATTCACATGCAAACCGTGCTGATTTACACGAAAATCATCGTTTATCCACCGTCCACAAAACACCCCAGATCTGGCCGGCCGTTTACCAACCAGCCAATCTTTCAGTGACCCAATTACCCCCATCTATACTCCGCCACCAAGCATACCCTCACTCCTACCACTGCTGATGAGTCAACATGCACTTCCATCAATGATTCACTTGCCATATGTCCGTCCTGTCACTGCCTTGCCCCATTTACACATGAATACAGCCGGACTAAACGCCATGTGTTATGCCCGCCCATTGCCATAATGCATTCTTAAGCCAAGTGTCCCCCATTTCTTAATGTGAATGGGTTGGCCTTGCAAAGGATATTGTACATATTGTGCTGTGTACATCACGTACATTGTTTGTAAACAGATGGCACTTGCAGTGAGTGAGATAAAAAAAATTTGGTTTCCAAGCTTTTTGATCTTTGCATTTACTGATTAACTGGATCAGCCTTGGCTCATGGATTAAACGTTAAATCCATCGAAAGTCAATTAAACTAAATGCTTTGGCCACTTGTGATGTGTGGCAGACTTGGTATTGTGTAAATGTGTGCATCATGTGTTGCACTGAGAAAATCAATTGTGTTCAGTAACCGAATTAACTTTGTAAGTGCTCTCTTGGTATTCGTGTAATCACAGAGCGGGCCACTGATGGGGCCCTGCCAGGAGAAGACTGGACCCTCAACATGGAGATTTGTGACATCGTTAGTGAGACCGAGGATGGGTAAGGTGTTTTCAATACATCACCGATGTCACGCTCGTAGTCACTTCCCTTATTACATACATCCATGTAATCATAACCGTGTGGGAGCCCTCGTAGTCTTGAGCTCTCTTCCCTAGCCATCCATGCTCCCTGAACCTATATTTTCCACCTTTTTTAAAATGTAAGTTCCCCGACCCTGTGAATTCCAGGCTCAATCACTTATTATAATCTCATGCCGATGACTGCCTCTTAATGTTTTGACATAAATATTGGTACTTTTCCCAAGATGTCCATATATCGTTTTGAGACGTGGTTCTCTTTTCTATGCTATATGAATCTAAATAGTTTTGAGGCGAAAGTATTTTTTGCAAGAGAGATCTGGGATGCAAAACATTAAATGTACACTGCAAATATTTTCTCAATTATTAGCCTCTTGGCTAACATTGCCATTTTTGTCTTAAAATTTGTTATCAATTCTCTGTTCCTGATTTTCACAATAATATTTTACCTAAATGGTGCTTTAGTCATTTACTATAATTTGTACACTCGCTGCTGACCACTGGATGTATGTATTCAGCCACAGATGACCTCCCTTTCTCAACCCGCCAACTAATCCGTGCTGCCACTGAGAAGTTGTTAAATTATAGATGGGAATTAGGGAACAATACAGAGAGGACGAAGGCCCCACTGCCAAGCCAACCTGCCCCCGAGTGAGAGGCAGGCTACGGACATTGGGTTTGAGGCAGAAAAAATATAGCGTCGCGGAGAGATTGATCGTGATGATGAAGATCACAGATAATGTATCCAATAACACTCGCGTGTGATTGTCGCTCAGCCCTGTTGGTCCTCGGAAGTCGGCGTCGAATTGAAAACTCTGTAAAAAGGCTGTTGATCTTTTATTTGCGTTTAATAGGCGATTCAGTGTTATGCTGTGGTTTCCCCACGACCGGCACTCTGTGGGAGTTCGGGGGACAGGCTTGGCTGGCATGCGGCTGTTTGGCCATCCCATTGTGCACACGCATCTCACAATTCTGCCAAAGTTACATTCAAAGTATATTTGATACCCCTCCGATTGACATGCAATCTATTAAAATACAAGCTTTGAAACCTCTTTATTGAACTTCGTAGAATCGGTATTGAAATGCCCAACTTGTTTTTGTTCGTCGGCGGTCACAGGGTGTGGCTCAGTCGTTGAAAATCACAGCTGTTGTGCATCCGCTCTGCTTGTGCACGGTCCTCATTGAACCCTCTACCACCACCTCTCCCCACCCACACCCATTGACCCCCAACAGCCCCAAAGATGCCATCAGGGCCATCAGGAAGAAACTGTCTGGAAACAAGAATTTTCGGGAGGTCATGCTGACACTAACGGTGAGTTTGTGGCCAGAGCTCAACCAACTGCCTCGCTGTAAAATGCAATATATTTACATAATGCATAGCTTTGCATCTCCATCAGCATAGCTAGCAGTGACTGTGAATATCACCTACCACTGCTAAATGTCCTTGCATGAGGTTAGGTCCACATCAGTCGTCCAGTTTGACTATTTTTGTTTTGACTGATAAATGTGTTGAGTGTTTTTTTTTATTTTCGTGTTTAGTTTGATTTGTTTTTTATTGAACCAGCGGATGGCTGTGCTTTGCCAGATTCTTGCACATGCTATGCTTACCGAATTTTAGAGGTGGAATTCTGATGCAGCGATTCATTCATTGGCATCGGTTCTTTGCATTGAATCGCGTGTTATTCTTATGTTTTTGCATGCGATGAGTTCACTTTAACGCTGCGGCCATTCACCAAATTTTTCCGGTCACCAGCAGCTGGGCGGGGGCGGGATAGGGTTAGAGTTTGGTATGGAATATTTCCACCGCAATACTTTATCCTTCCCCATGTACCGATAGTTACATTTTAATGTGAATCTTTATTGAGGAGCTGTGTGTTGTCTTGCTATGGTCTGGGACTGTTGTCGTTTTTCTGCCTTGCCCTAGCTTGCATTGATTGTTGAAAAATTGGCAGAAATTGATCAACTTTAGCAATTTGTACTCATGTACTTGATTTATTTTTAGTGACTTGCTTACCTTTCCTATACTTTGCACTCCTATCGGTTTTTGTGTTGTTGTTGTAATTTTATGACCCGCCCCTACTGGACATCTGTGAAAAAAAGCTTCATAGCTCAATGGATTCCTCCAGTCTAAGTACATATTCTGATTTTGCAGAATGACACGTGTTTATTTGCTAAGGAACACATTTATTAACACGGTTGCATTATTTATAGTTTCAGCACTGATATAATAATATACTGTACTTTGCATGCAAGTATTTATTTTGTTTTAAGTGTATTTTGTCCCAATGGACTCTGCCCTAGTTGTAAAACTCATACGTACCCGCTCGCTCGTTCGTGTGTATGTCTGTTTGTGTACGTGCGGTAGTGTAGTGGGTAGCGCACTGTTCTATGAGCACGGCAACCTGAGTCGATTCATCCTCACGGCCAACACCTACACACAAACATGGGAGCTATGCACTTTTAAATCTAGATTGAAAACTAATTTCTTACGAACTGCTTTTTCGTGTTTAGTTTGTTGTTCTTCCCCCCTGCACCTCCGATTAGCACGGTTGGAAACGTATGGTGCGAAAGAAGTTCTACATACATACAAAGGCGACCGGGCGTGGTCCTGACCACCCACCCCGTCGTGTGCCGTGCTGGCCTTCACAGGTGATTGCTAACAGCACTTGCCCCCAAGAGTCTATTGAGCCAATAGAGGGGATCTTTGTCCTCTTGTTTGTGCATAGGTGCTGGAGACGTGCGTGAAGAACTGCGGCCACCGCTTCCACGCGCTGGTGGCTCAGCGCGACTTTGTGGATGGAGTCCTCGTCAAGGTGGTGCAGCCCAAGAACAACCCTCCCGCATTGGTGCAGGACAAGGTGCTCAGCCTCATACAGGCAAGTGGGGGCAGGTGGAGACGCCTGGCCGACACACCACATCCACCGTACGTATGTATGGGAGTGATGTCGCAGTGACGTCACTATATTGCTGTGATTACCCAATGATGCTTGTAAAGCTGAATGGAGTTCACAAGAAGTCGCAAACACCTATTTTGAAAAACCCAATGCAGAAGGTCCCTGGCTTCGATCTTGCATGAAGCTTTTGGGCCACAACTCCTCAGTCGCATCATCCACAAACCATGGCAACAGCAGATGCGGATACTGGATGCACAAATGGTACATTTTTTAAAATCTCCGGTGTGCGTCTGTGGTCATCCAGAACAGACCGTTGAACACGTAACGACTCAACACCCGATTCACGAATACGAAGGAGGCATCATCATGCCGATACGCGCCACTACTCCAGACGTAATTATCTGGCTCCACCACCTCAGTGTAAAATTACAGCTGTTGATCTGCATCAACATCAGCTGTACGAAGAAGTGCGATAATACCACATGTGACTGCAATGTTTGTTTCTTTTGCACCCGGTATCTTGGTGCATGTAGCCCAGGTAAGTAACTACAATGTAGGGCCTATTCGTGTTTTGTATTGTGCTTATATTTGATGGTGGCAATGTTCAAATGTGGTGGTTCCAGTTGTGAATAGAAATACAGTGATTTTAACTCGATAATTGTGCACATGAATGTGGGGCGTGTGATGGTTCAAATGTTGCGCATTCCACGGCAAGCATAATTGGCACAGCGTGTTACACACAAAACCCTCAAGTAATGTGCCGCAAGGGAGGGCTAGCACCATTGTGTATATAAACACCGCCAAAGGTCTCGGCCCGATGTACCTACTATCCTTTTAATCACCGTTTGATACTCAACTTGGGTGGTTTAGACACAATGCTTGTGGAACAGCTTATCCGTAAATATCGTTAATGCATTCGCAATGTATTAATTGAAGACTTCAAGACATTATCTTGAGATTGTGTACGAATAAGCATTGGGTAGACAAAGGTGGCTAGGTGTAATACTTGCCACGTGCTCTGCCAGCCTTAATGGGTGCTCGACAACGGCAGTTGCCCATACACTGACTACAAGAAGGAACTTTATCCTCATCCGGTGCTTTCCAACGGAGGTTTTAAGCGTTTCAGACAGACAGCTTGTCTGTTTCAGACAGCTTGCCTGTCTGAAGCAGACAAGCTGCCTGTCTGAAACGCGGGGGACCCAACAACACTCGTAAATACGGCCCAACATGAGCCAAAATTGTTGTGTTGCTATTAGGGACTGATCCGCGAGAAAACCGGCAACATGAATCAAAGTGTTTCCCAAAACGTTGAGATGAAAACCGGCGCTAAAATTAATTATCATAATTCGAGGTCTGAGCGCTTGCCAACACTTGACGGTTTTTATTGTAATCTCCAGCGAAACGTCTTATGATTTTCAAATTTGTCATGATTGTCAAATTTGTCATGATTGTCAACGTAACTGGTTTGCTGAAAGGCTATATCACTTGGCACATTTTTGCACGTGACAACTTTATTTGTTTTGCTGTGTCAAGTGGTGGAGGGTCTGAGCTCTAAATTACTTTATTTCTTGCACGATCTGACTCAAAAAACAAACTACGAATCAGGATCCGCCCCCGGGCGTTTGTGTCTTGCGGGCCGTGGCACGTGCCTCTGCTCCCCCCCCCCCCCCGATCACGCGATTTACGTGAAGGCATCTTGCGCCATGTGACATCGCCTCGTTTTGAGGCTTGAAACGGAACGTTATTATTGCTCGATACTTGCGTGGCCAGAGTACATTGGGAAGCATTACAGAATCTGTGCGTGCCCATGATTAGTCTTATGAACTGTGCAACGTGGAACAGGCTTGGGCGGACGCGTTCCGGAGCTCGCCGGACCTCACCGGTGTCGTGCACGTGTACGAGGAGCTCAAGAAGAAGGGGATCGAGTTCCCCTCCAGCACCACAGAGACCCTGTCGCCCATACACACTCCTCAGAGGGTAAACAACAACAACAATCATAAAAATGATAATGTAGAACGTTTGGTATTTTGATTGTCATGCGTAATAGCACAAGGCGGTCCTCACGAAGGAAAGTGCAGTGTTTCACAAACACAGTCCTTTGTAGTGTCACAGTAGGGGCTGGTGTTGCTATGTGTAATTCCAGTTGAGGAATGTCCGGGTAATTTTTTCGAATATGTAAAATTTTGACCGTGACGCTAGCACACGGTTGGCCCACTTGTTTTGAACGATGTCAGAGGATCTTCAACGTCCCCTGTGAAGGAGACTGCCCATCTTCTATGATTAATACACCTGCGGTAATAACCAGGGCACCTACCGGTTTTGACCCGCGAACCTTTGCAACAAGCTGTGAATGCACTACCACTAGGCATTGACACCGCCCCGCTGGGCCACCTAAGACCACTGCACAGTGCAGTGCTACTCACTCCTATCCCTGCCGCGGCGCTCGGCAATAACGCACAGCTCTCGCACTGCTCTCGCGTTTTCCAGTTGCTCGTGACAGTTGAACGGCCCAGTCAGTGGACCAATCCAATCCCCACCAGTCGCGGCTGTTTTTGGCTGCACATTGAATGTGAACCCCGTTACGTACGGGATATACAGATATAAAAAACATACATTCGTTGTTACATGATTCGTTTCATTTATCGCGAGCTCCAAAAATGGATGTTACCCAATTTAAGAATCATTTAATATTTTTGGTATTCATGGTATCAATCTTACAGCCCAACAACGTCCTGAATGTTGCTATGTGTAATTAAGTAATTCTATCTTTACAACCCTACTCCTAAGCACACTGGCAACTGGGTAATTTTTCTTTCAAGCGCTGTGGAAACAATGTTCGTACAATTAACCCCCTCGGCAAACTGAGGCTCTGCCTCTGTGCTGTTGTACATAGACAATAGTACAGGGTGACCCGATGCGGCACAACAAGCGCATTCCAAAACGGGGAGCGAAACTTTCCACAAACTCCAGTGGAGATCTCTCGCATATGAGCGGTCCCAACCATCCCATTGCCCCAGCGGCAGTCGAGCCGAGGTGGCACCACCAGTGGCAACATTTCCTGCGTGGAACGAGGTGCATCTACGGATGTCGTCTTTTCCCCCCAAGGGTGTACGCAGCTTGGCAAGGTGACACACAGAGCAAGCACTGTGTGCACTTGCTTGGGTCCGAACGTGGAGCTGGCCCATTGTGTCTGTCCCTGCATTAAACTGGCCTGTGGCAGTTTGATGTGAGATTACGGGGTGGGGGACAGAGTGGAGGGGAAACTACGAATGCAGTTTGCTTTGTACGCTCGTTCGCTTGCTTCATTAGTTTGCCACAAAGTACAGCCTCGCCCTTCAAACGATTCTCCCATCCTCCAGGTCGCATCTTCAACGCAATAGTTATTCTGATAATCGTACTATGTCCTAAAAAAAAGTTTTTCTGGGTGGCTCGCTGCATTGCTGCCTGCCTGCCTTCCTGCCTGGGCTGGCAAGTGTGCTTGCGGGCAAATCTGCGTGATGACATCAGCTGTATGGCACCGCTTTGAGCCGGGTTCGTGCATCGTCCTGACGTCACTCTTCCCACCACCCCCCGTGCATTGTATGGGATACGCTTTTGCTGCTCGTTTAATTTAAAAATAACCACCCGAATATTACCTGCACCGGTTTTTCAAGTATTGCTGCAGCCGCAGGCCCAGGAGAAAAATGTAACGCTTAACCCGTAAGTAACCAAACACACCTCCCTGTTGCAATAACATTGCCACCGCATGATCTCCTGGATGAAAATGTTACGTGCAGAGCTTAAATTAGTGTTTGGTAAATGATACATGAAGCCATGCACGATTGTTAAAATGTCCTTGTTGTTTAACACTTGAAAAGGCAAAAATAAATTGAGATAACCAAATGCACTGGCACTTCAGTCAGTGCCCAATGAAGCATGGAGATATGCACGCTTGACATTAGAGTAGAGAACCCGGGTTAAAGACATTATCCAAACTCTTAAAAACAGAAAGTTGGGCTCTGGCAGATCACGTCACTCGAAGGAATGATGGCCGACAGAGTGGCAGCCAAGGAACGGAAGATGGAGCGAAAAAATGTGTTAATGTGCAGCTTGTGGGTGGATTGTTACATCGCAGAACCATCAAGGGCGGTGGTGGTTTTGGGGAGGTCTTCATCTAGCAGTGGATTGACCATGGCTGATGATGAAGATGAATACACTTGCTCGGGATTACATATCGTCCTTCCCGAATCCATCTTAGACTTCACACGGCGGGCGCGAAGTGCCCAGGGTCAACACCGCTCATGTTTTTGCCACCACCACATGTGTGTGAACCTTCCTCCAGAGCGTGCGCATCAAAGCCCCGACGGAGCTCAACAACGCGCAGGCAGGCGCGCCGAGGCCCGTGGTGCACGCCCCGCTCCCCGCGCAGACCCGGCCCCAGCCCACCGGCGCCCCCAGCCCCCTCTACGCCAACGCCAACCACAACTTCCAGGCGAACCCCGCGACGATGGAGCCGCTGGCGGTGGGCATCCCCACTGTGCCCCAGCCCCAGCCTGACGGAAGCATCACCCCCACACCCGAGCAGGTGAGCGCGCTGGGCACTTGCTGCTGCTTGCCTTGCGTTTGCTGTTCCTGCTGCTGCTGCTGCTGTCGTTTTCGACTCGTTAACTCCCTACCCCTAGTTCAGCGCAGGCTCAAGGCCTTCCTCGTGGCATTCACCTGTGACTGACTCAAAACAGTATATTTGCACCTCCCATTTTCGCGTGATGCGCATCTCCGATGGTTGGCTACGTACAGTGCGAAAGAAGTTCAACATACGCAAGTCCCGCTGTGTTGTGCTTCGCTAGATTGAGGCATCCAGAGGTCGCATGGAGACAATCTACTTGCGCAATTTGTACAGTGTCCGTTGTCTTGTTGATAACGTAGCCGTTCCTGCTCTTTTGCAGATCTCAAAGTTGCGGGCCGAGCTGGAAGTTGTTCAGGGGAACATCAAGGTGATGTCGGAAATGCTGAACGAGGTCGTGCCGGGCCAGGAGAACTCCTCCGACCTGGAGCTTCTACAGGTTAGGGTCACGAGGAAAGCGTCTTGCTGGGCTTTAGCGATTGCAAGTGGAAGCCTTGGGACTTACGTAAATGTTTATTTCAACGGGCTTGACAGCATTGATGGTCAGCATTCCCCCTTCCTCCCATGATAACCAAAATGAAGTTGAGAAGTACGGTAGACAGAGCTCAGTAGTGCAGCTGACGGTGTGAGGCTTGCGGATGGGAAAACAGCCGCTCGCCTCAGTGGTGTGTAAGGCCAGAGCAGTTGATGCCACCACCACACCTTGCCAACGCTTTCTACCCTCCGCCAGTTCCCACAGCTCCCGCACAGGAGACACAGAGCAACCTCTACGATCTACCCTGACAGGCTCCCATCATCTGGCCTTCGATACCCTCACATAGAGATGTACAGAAAACATACTCATGTAGAGACTCATAGATCTGCTCCAACATTATCCCACCATCTGCTCTTAGATCTTCCACCCTATGGCAGTGGTTCGAAGCTTTGTTTTAGGAAGCATGTTGAGATGGCCCAAAAGCAATGGATGCGGGCAACATAAATACCAGAAGGCTGAGGCCTTAGCCTGGAGGCGCGTGGGCAATCCTGGAGACCGTGCTGGCGCCCCCACCCCGTCCCCGCGACGTGCAGGAGCTCAACGGGACGTGCCGCACCATGCAGCGCCGCGTCATGGAGCTCATTTCGCGTGTGGCCAGCGAACCGATCACGGAGGAGCTGCTCCTCGTCAACGACGACCTCAACAATGTGTTCCTGCGCTATGACCGGTGAGCAGCGCGCAGACGCGGCCCAAGGCGGGTCGATTGTGTTACGTGGCGTGCAATGTCGGTCCCGGTAAATGGCACCGAACACGACACGGGCTGGTGTACAACGCAGCCGACGATGTGGCCGACGTATGTAAAGTTGTGCATCGTAACGTCAGCCGCGGGCAATAGTGGCAATGAACCAACCACGTGAACAACATGGGGCTTGTGTGCAAGGATCTCGAAGCGGAACGAAGCCGGAGGGCACTTGAGATACGTGTGTCGATGGTAGATGTATGTTCAACTTCTTCTGCACCGTACGTAGCCAACAAACAACACAAACAGCAGCCAAACTGTACGGTTTGGCTGTCTGGTTCTCAAACCTGGCCTGCACCTCTGTCCTCCCCGGCGGGTTTTTGCTCTGTGTTTTGCCGCATCGTGCGCGCCAGTGGCGCACAGTGATGCAGCGGAGGTTTCTCGCTCAGGTTCGAAAGGTATCGCGCGGGCAGAGCTCCTCAGAACGTGGCGCGCGACTCGGGGGAGGCCGCCCTCTACTCGACGGTGAGTCCCATTCAGGATGCTGCAGCTAGGAACTTGGGTAAGCGCCGGGGAATTTTACCAGCACCCAGTGAGCGGTGTGAAATTGTGCTCGGCTGTTTGCAATGTTATTGAACGACCCCCCTCTGATAGATAGCAGGGTATAGTGCGCCCTGATTAATGTTTCGTTGCCTTTGCTCTGATTTCCGTTTGCTTCATTGCTGTGCTTGTTATTACTTGATAGACTTGGTAGTTAAGGTGACCCAGGGCGGCCTTCTAGCAACTGTTCTTGAGCTTGACCCTTGACCCATATTGTCGCCGTTCTATTCCGGCAGGTTTTACGAAACGCTGCCTCTCCGCTGCCGGACGCTGCCGACGACAACCTCATCGACCTTGGGCCCGGCTCCCCGTCCGTCATGACGGGGTCTCGTGGCAGCGGCAACCTCTCCTCACAGCTCGCCGGCATGGGTGAGAGAGCGGAGCGCCGGGGGCGGGGGGAGGGACTGGTCACGGACGGGCACGTTGGCTCAGCTGACGTCACGTTGGTACTGTTTAGGGTTCGGACATTTCTCTTTTTAAGATTTCTCTCGTATATCCGGCAGGCTACGATTGCAGTGCGATCGTCGTAATTGTCGTAAGAGAAAACGGAATTCCTAAGTCAAAGTAGATGTGGGAGTCGTAGTGAGAGGGCAGCTGTCACCCACGTGAGAGCTGTTGCTCAGGTTAACGTCATCAACACTCTTTCCATTCAAACCAGCCTGTGGCTGAGTTCAGTATGTTAAGGGGATTAATGTTCATGATATTGGCAATGTTAGTGATAGTGATTATGTTAGTGTTGTTATTCCTACTTTTCTTATTAATTACGTAATGTTAACTATTATTGCTTCCAGTCAACTTAGGAGTGGTCATGACCACTCGTAAGATTTCTCGTAACTTCACGAACGCCCATTATCATAACTCTTATTTACTCGCCATTACGAGACTTCTTGTCCGTAAACTGAGCTTACAACATTGCTACGATGTTGTAACACGTTCTGTACACTTTCCCTCCAGAGCTCTTCTCGAGTACCTGGTGGAAAGCTGCGTGCACAAGAGGAACAGACTTGCAGATCTGCACAAAGTATTTAATGGCCTATGTGTTGCTCTGCTGCCGCAGGGCTGGCCGGGGAGAGCGTGAGCGGCACCCTCACGTCGCTGGGCGGGGAACGCATCGTCGCGAGCGGCAGGGCCCAGGCACTGCAGACCGCGCCGGACAGCTTCCCTCGCAGAGAGTGAGTGCACGCGACCCACCGCTGGCTCCCTTGGGCAAAGTGGCGACCAATGTACATTTTTGTTCATTGTTTTTGTTGTAACGCAACACGAGCCCGGTACAAAAGCACAAACCGTGACCACGCACGGAAACTAAAATTGTTTTGATTTTATTTTAGCAGGTAAGACCCACTGAGCTGTATAGCTCTTTAGGATAGAAAGAGAGCTGGCCACAAATGATAGTTTAACACATAGGCTTTCGCGACCAATATTGTTCATAATCAACGATTTTTGGGTTTAGATCGCGTTATTTATAAATGTGTCGTAACCCTCCACCACCCGACACGGCCAATCAGTAAAAAAAGTGTCACGTTGACAAAAGACAAATTTGTCTTTTGTCAACGTGACACTTTTTTTACTGGTGGTGGAGGGTTACGACACATTTATAAATAACGCGATCTAAACCCAAAAATCGTTGATTATGAACACAAATGATAGCTCAACGAAGTGGCTTATCACGTGGATATTTATAGCAGCCAAATACTCTAAATGCATGTTTCTAAATGTGGAGGGAAAAACCAGAGGTCCCGGAGAAAAATACACATGACCACAGGGAGAACGTGCAAACTCCAAATATACAGGCATCAGGGTCAGGATCTAACCCACGACCTCCTGTATATCAGGCAAGGTAGTTAACATCTCCTAGCCACCGTGGTGCCCACCGTGGCACAGAGAGGGGGCACAGACTCAGCGGGAAAAACTCCCAGGCTCAGTGCTCCTGGGTTGAAGGTCGAGGGAGACATTGGGCTCACTGCCCCACCCAGGTGGGGACTGCGAGCGAGAGCATGAGAGTTTGATTTTGTCATGAGGTGAATTTATCCACATTGCACGAATATCCTTCACTGTACAGCATTATTGAATGATAATGCATTGTATGTTTTATTTGAGTCGTTTTATGAGAGTCCTACATTAGGATGTTTGGGTTATTCTATTAAGGAGTGTTTTTCATATTTGAGGAAGCGCACTTGTATTAGTGGATCATACTCAAAGGTCCACGCTGCTGGTTCACAACCCACTGGGCAGCGTTGCCATTTCCTGTCCGCCTAGCGGCCCAGCAAGCGTGAGCGTTGTACAAGTCCTCCCGATCCACCACAACGCTGCTGCATTACAACGATGCCCTGCAGGTTTTTGCGGGAAGGGTGAGGTGCTATTGTTGCGTGCGCTCGTGTGCGTGCGCTCGTGTGCGTGCACGTGCAGATTGGTTCACGGCGAGCACGAGGAAGACCCCGCGATCGCTGCCATGGTAAGAGCCGAGCAGTCTCCACCACCTTTATGGGCGCATGTTGGAATTGAAAATAGGGGTTCACTTTCCACCACGTTATTTCTGTTTGCATGCCTTAAGTGGTTTACCCTTTGTCACTATTTAATGTGTGCGGTTCGCGTTCCTCTGTTGGTCGTGCGTAATGCACCATCGGCCGCATGATATGTGCACTTGTTTTGGTTTGTTTTTGCATGTGGGTGTGGTTTTTGTTTTCTCTCCGTGTGTCCTTCTGCCCGTGCCGCTCGGCACGTTCGCGGCCTGTGCCACACGGCACGGCCAACGTTCGCACAGCTCCCCGAAACACACGACCAGATAGACACCTGGCTCGCGCGACAAGGCATGGTGAGGTTCGCCGTCGATATCGTTTGCAATGCTGCAGCACTCGTGTAGATGCGTCGCCAAGCTCCTAAAAATACCTTTGGTTACATGTGGTCTTTTTTCAGCCAGCGAACGAAAGCACGTCACCACCACGTGCTAAGAAGGTGGTATAAATGTGGATTTTGTCTAATAATACGACGTACATGCAAATTACAATTGATCGAAAATTGCTTTTCATCATTGATTGCTTTAACCTTTGCTTTATTCTGATTTATTTACCATAATGCACTTCAGTGGTTCTAATCCAAAGGCTTTTTATGGGTCACATTTATAATTTGCTTCAAATATATTTACATGATGTTTTGATTTTCCTGGCTTTATTTAGATTTTCCCGCAAAATCGGACATGTCGCGGGCCCAATAGAAATCCACGTACGCTTCCACACGCAGTTCCACGAGCATTGCAATAAAATAATGTGAGTTCTCTTTCACTTTACATTTGTTTGGAGGAGAATCTTTATACATAAAATGATATGTTACATAAAATGGATTCATTATATTCTCTTGGAATTCATTACAAAATTACGTCAAAGCAATTGGTCATGCCAAACACGGAACAGACCGGCGTGGATTTCTGCAGGGCGCGCAAATGACCCCAACCCACAGTTGCCAGCGTCTTGCCCTCCCCCGTTCGGAAGGTCGGCTGGTGCCGGTTCATGCATCCCCTCCAAGAGGGGGCGGCTCGACGTGGATTGCCATTTGATCAGCTGATAACCTGGCCGCTGTCGGTGGATCACCTGCAGATGGGAGCTCCCATTTCTCCGCATCGATACAGTCTTTGTAAATGGAAATGTAAGATTTGGACAACATTCACGGGGGGGTAATATCAAATACACGCCCGTGAATGTGAAAATTGGTTAAGAAATCAGCAATGCTGCCACCAAGCCCGACCTTCCGTCGAGTTCGATTGACGGGGAAAACATCGGCTCTGGCAACAGTGTGACCCTGACCCTAGACTCATGCCAGTCCTGCCCTTTCCCCCACACCCCCCGCTCCTCACCCCGACATCCCTCAATGGCACAGATTCCCATCTCCCAGCCCGGGGTCATGGACGACATTGAACAGTGGTTAAACACCGATGTGGTGAGCTATGTTTTTTGTTTTTTTTGTTTTTTATTTCCTCATTCATGTACTTTATGCAATGTATTTTTTTCTTTTAAAATATTTTAACAATTTTATTGTGTTATCATTTCCATATTGACACGTGCGGTATTTTTGTTATTCGCTTTGCAAATTATTTTACATTGGGAATTTTTTTTGCATCGATCATATGTTCATTTAATTCTGTTATTTTCTATTCAACATCAACAGGACCACCAAAACCAAGACGCTAATGTCGAATGGACGACGTATGATGTGTTACACAGGTGTTGCAGTCAGGTGGGGTTAATCCGTTACAGGATGGAGGATCAGCAAGCGGACTTGTGTGTGATGTATTTTTCTTTGAGTTTGTGCCACGCGAGTATATGCTGGCTCAAGGATGGAAGCTATAATTTGACGTTTGTGTTTGCAGTCGGAGGAGAAAGAAGGAGTCACGAGTGAAGGTACGTGGCCAGTCCTGACACCGGGACGCTGCTTGTCCGGTGGCCTGTGCTCACCACTGGGCAAGAGAGGAATCGATTACTCCTCCGTTACCGATTCGTTCGCTCGACTCATTGGATACCATAAAAATTGTTAAATAGCAAAGAAAAAGATCTCACCTCTGTTCCCACGTGCGCTGCTGGACGGTAGGTGAGAGGCCGGGGATTGGTGATGCCATGAGCATCATCAGTTGCATGACACCGGGTTTGACTTGTTCGGGGTTTCCCGCCTTCGAGAGGCACGACATGGAGGTGGCCGTCATTTTCAAAGCGGCTTGAATAATGAACCCACGAAAGAAATGTCTGATTTTAGTCGATTAATTGGCTTAATCTTCCCAGCTCTCGTACAAAACACTCTGACCCCCTACCGTTGTTCTCCGTTTCAGAGTTCGACAAGTTCCTGGAGGAGCGGGCTCGAGTCGCCGACCAGCTACCAGACTTGCCCTCGCCACCGTCAGCCGCCCCCTCGCGGCCCGAGCCGCCCGCCGCTGCTGCTGCCGCCGCCCGCGCGCCAACACAAAACCGCGCCCGCAAGCAGAGTTCCGACGACGGTTTAATGGCAATTTAAGTTAATTTGTTTGATCGCTTCCTCGTCATTTTGAAAATAAAACGTTTAATCTCCATTATCAGTCTTCGCTCGCTTGCGTGCGCATATTTATGCTCTACACTCTTAACTGTAATTTTAGCTACTTTCGCCGTATTTCATTTTGAAATCTCACCAGGCGTCTTGATAATTTTAAAAAGTTTGATTTTGTACTTACCATTTTATTTTTTTATTTCATGCAGCGGTGACGGATCACACCAGCCGGCTGGCCTGATTGCTGTAGCTTCTCTTGATGCTGTGGCCTAGAGCTGCTGCAGGCTGCATGCTGCACCCCGCTTTTGTGGCAATGCCACGTGGTCCCAGAGCGACGGCTCACTATCGAAACTAAGCTCCCCCCCCCGCCCGCCCACAATTGACATTCATTTGCAGCCATAGGGCAAGCTCACTTGCAGCAAGGGAGCGCATGAGAATTCGTAACCATCCCACCAGTTGGCAATGTTGTGTCAACAATGCAATTCTGGGTCTTGAGTGATGTTGATACGTGTACTTTATATATATGTTATATTATTTGTGTCCATTTCCATCGTCCCCTTTAGGTTTGATTCTTAAAAACTCCAACTTTAACTGTGTTGTTGTGCTTGAAAGCTATAATCTGCAAATAAGTGCTCTGATGTAATTGAAATGAAAAGCATTATAATGAGTGCACTAATCCCATTAAGCATTACCTGAAGACATGTTTTTTAGTTTCTGACGAAATGGTTTCCTGTGTGTGTATCAAAGCTTGCATGTGCTGTGGTGCTGTAACTTGGACACTGGGTAACAGGGCAGACGCATGATCCATTTACTGGTGAGTTGGCTTTAGGACCCACAGAGGATGAGGTGAAAACTGCCCAAGTGACGGCTCTTCCAAATTGTGAACATTATGCCATGGATTTACTCCAATGGCAAAACAATTGTGTGTTGGTTTGCAGTGCTCGGTTATGTTGGATGTTTTAAATTATTTATGCTTTATTGTACAAACTAACAGGTCAGCATTGAATTCGGTTACCAAAACGGTACAGTGTGAGAACTTTGATGAGGCTGGAATATCTACGGCAAATGCACGCCCGTATTATTTTTGCTATCCAGCCGATATTTGGGACCTCGTGATATTATCGGCACGGGGCCACTGTGTGCAGGAGTTCTGGCTCGAATCTCTTTTAATAAAATGAAAGTTTTGCCATTGGAGTACAATGCTATGGAGACAAATGTCGACCTGGTGTTTGGCCAGTAAAGCTCACTACCCCCACCGCGCACACCTGTAGCAGTACACACTCGCTCCCATACTCGCCATTGAGCTCGTGAACAGGTGTGTGGCCAGCACCTGCAGAAACGGGATCCGTGTTTGACGGCCGAAGGCAGGCTTAATGGTTAATGAGCGTGGTCTTAGCCCCGCGCGTTGTGATTGGTGGAACGTGGTCACCGAGGCCACAGCGCCGGAGAAACACGAGCACGGCACCGCAGGGCACGCCACCTCGCGTCACCTTCGTCACATTTCCTCGTCGTCGCGATCTGGACACTTTAGACCCCGCGAAAGGGCCTCGATTTCTGAATTGTCAGTTCGGAAAATGTCGGTGGGGGTCGGGGGAAAAGTATTATGGAATCTTTCGTTGTAAGGTTGATTCATTACTCTAAATTGTATTCAGGGTGTTATTTCAGTCTTAATTACCCGATGGCTGGACAATAGACATCTGGGTACAGCCGTCTTTGTAAAACTGTATCGTGTGTTAGCTGGCAAGCAGAAGATGAACGCTTCACCTGTTGTAAGAACACTTGTCGAGTCATCTTGAATACTCCCTGCCAAACAGGGTGAAGCGAAGTTCCTACCATGAAATATACTGTATGATATGAAATGAATGTGGCATTTTGAGGTTTGTAGGTCGTCTTTTTTTTGCTGTATAAAAACAAAGATTTATTTTTGAATTGCATGATTACGTTGCTGTCGTGTAAACAAGAGAGTGATGACTTTTTTTTTTTGAGGGATAGAATTAACACGTGGCGTGACAACGCGGAGTGCCCTGCCTCTCCTGAGACGCCACAGAAGTCACCCGTGGCTTCGGATGTCTTGAAAGGGTCTCCCACTGTCGCCCGCACGCACGCTCCTCCTAAGACGTCTCGGCCGAGTGACGGGTCCCTTGCACGTCGCCGACCTTTAACCTCGACGCCGCCTGTCGCCGATTTGGTTTTTATGCTTCGGTTGAACGCAAGAAACATAAAATAAAAACTGGGCTCGTTGAAAATGACAAAAAAAAGCAAGTTGTGCAAGTCTTCCTTTTACACGGTCCGTCATGTGCTCATGCGGCTGTCTTTTGTTTGTTTGCCAAAGGCGGTCGCTCTAGTCGGTACATCGCACTGCGAGCCCAGCACCACGAGTCTCTCACTCGCAGCCGCAAGCTGATGAGAGACACCCACTAACAAAGCAATCCGCGTCTGTTGCCCAGCCACGTGGCCCTCCTCCTGTGTCGGTATAATTCCAAGCATGCGTCCCCTCCATGCTCTCGTCATCGTCACGCTCAATCCACTGTTACATGAAAATAAAAATGCCTCTTAATATACTTGCCTATGTTCTCCAATACACGTGTTGTCTTTTCTAACTGTCGCGGTGGCTCCAAATGCCATCGGGAGGTAATTTTCATTCATTACTGTTGATTTTTTTGTTATATTACCGAGCACAACGGCATGTTGGAACGCGTTACTGAAGCCATGCAGATTGCATGGTTTTTGTTCCTTGTGTTTATCTGTAAACCCACCACCACCACGTTGACTCGGGAGAGGGCGCAGTGTGGTGCCGACTGCCAGGGGCTGGGTTTGTGAACTCGTGATGCGACCCGGAATCACATTGCCGCAACACAACCTCATCGCTTTCGCCGATCGTCGGCGTTGACGGCGAGCCTCGGCACAGTTACATTAAACGCACAAGCATCGTTATAACAACGTGATTTGTGTCATCCGCGGCTCGTGATTAAGACATCGGGGACGCGTGTGTTGATCTCAAACCGGCCCCAGGGCAACTCCTTCCCCAAGGCGCACGCGACCAGCGCAGTGGAGTATGGTCACACCACGAGAGTGACCGACACGGCGTGTTGCTGTTTTAATTACGAATACTCGCCACCCATCACGGCGGCGGCGGCGGCGAATATATGAACCCGTTCCTGGGCCACCCTTAAGTCGACTCAGCCTGAGAAGAGTACCTGGTGCAGTGCGTGTGATACATCAGCACTGGGGAGACAGGCGGCAGGGCGTACGTGATTGGTGGCCAACTCAACTTCCATAGCGTGGGCACCACTCGCTCACAACACTTGCCCCGGGGGATTTGTTGTTGTTGATCTCGAATGCTCTCTTCAGTAAACACGGCCCAGAGTGAACGAAACGTTGTCGCAAGGTTCTGTCCCGTCGACACAAAGCGATGAACTCTTTGAGTCAAGCGGAGAGAGCCAACACACACAAACACACAGCTCCACAAACACGGCAAACAACGAAGGTTGTCTGGGTGGTGGGGGGTGGAAGTGCCGATACGATAATAAATTATAATTTATTCGGAGGAGGAACTCCACGGGCCACGCGAAGGGGGTGGGTTGGGGATGAGGATGCGACTCATGTGGGCCACGGCACACAGCGCCACTGCTCGCGCCTGTTTGTGTACGAGGCGCCACGTGTTAGCAGCAGCAGCAGCAGTTGCCGGTGCGTGTCTCTGTGAGGAGCGGTGGCGCAGCGGTGAGCGCCGAACTCGACAAGCGAACCGGGGTTCGATTCCTGCTCGCGAACAAACATCGGTGACGGCGAACATTTGAACCGGTTCGGAGGGGGGCTCTCCTAGGTTGGCTCAACCTCAAGTGAGTACCTCGGCACGGTGTGTATACAAACCATGAGTGCTTGGTGAGACAAAGGCGGCCGGGCGTGGTGTTGGCCACCCCCTCCCATGTGCCGTGCCGGCCTTCACAGGTGCTGCTCGCTAACAGCACTTGCTGTGTTTGAATGGCGATGTGCCGTGTTGTACCATACACACGCGTGTTGTATAACAGACGCGCACACGTGTCGTACAACACACACACACGTGTTGTATAACACACACGTGTCGTATAACACACACGTGTCGTATAACACACACGCGTCGTATAACACACACACACACGTGTCGTACAACACACACACACACGTGTCGTACAACACACACACACACGTGTCGTACAACACACACACACACGTGTCGTACAACACACACACACGTGTCGTACAAAACACACACACACGTGTCGTACAACACACACACACGTGTCGTACAACACACACACACACGTGTCGTACAACACACACACACACGTGTCGTACAACACACACACACGTGTCGTACAACACACACACACACGTGTCGTACAACACACACACACGTGTCGTACAACACACACACACACGTGTCGTACAACACACACACACACACGTGTCGTACAACACACACACACACGTGTCGTACAACACACACACACACGTGTCGTACAACACACACACACACGTGTCGTACAACACACACACACACACGTGTCGTACAACACACACACACACACGTGTCGTACAACACACACACACACACGTGTCGTACAACACACACACACACGTGTCGTACAACACACACACACACGTGTCGTACAACACACACACACACGTGTCGTACAACACACACACACACGTGTCGTACAACACACACACACACGTGTCGTACAACACACACACACACGTGTCGTACAACACACACACACACGTGTCGTACAACACACACACACACACGTGTCGTACAACACACACACACACGTGTCGTACAACACACACACACACGTGTCGTACAACACACACACACACACACGTGTCGTACAACACACACACACACGTGTCGTACAACACACACACACGTGGCGTCTTCGTACAGTGCGCGGCCCACGTGTGACAGCACCGAGCCACGTGTGTTTATACACTGTACTGTATCTACAGTAGCTTACTGTCGTCACGATCACACGCTACTGTGTGCATCATATCGCGTGTTTATACACACCGTGTATAGATTACGGTGTGTTGCTGGTCGCTGTTTGAAGTGTTAGTCGCGGCGATGCGAGGCAGTGTCGTGCTGTGGTCGGTGTGGCGGCGGTGCCTTGGGCAGGCCCTCATCCAGCAGTGGATTGCCCATGGCCGATATTGATCACGACGACGGAGTAGATCGATGCATGATGCGAGATCGTCAGCGGAGTTCACAACCAGCGATTTCCTGTAGTTCGGTAGGTGCTGTCACTCAGGATGGACCGCGCCTCGTCACAGTAACGTGGAATTGCCAGGAGTCACCGCAGCAGGGAAAGGGCAGGGGGGGGTGCAGGACCGCGCGTGAAACGTGGCGAGAGGTTTCGGCAGAAGCGAGAGCTTCGTGTGTCTCGCCTGGCATCGCGTTCGTTGCCACTAGAGGCCGCTATACAAAGTGTCCTGCGGACAAATCGATGGAAGCACAACCCAAGCGACGCCACGTGTCTTGGTGGTGGGGGAGCCCTGATTCACCAACTCATCCATCGGCTCGAACCGAAATCTTCACCGAACCAAATTCACTTCCCATCCCCCGCTCGTCGCGATCGGCCTCGTAGCCTGAACGGCACTCGACTGTGGCCATGCAGCCGGCACCGCCACCACCTCCGTCGTGTTCCGTCGTGGTGTTTGTGCTCCTGCAACGGTGGAGGAGGATGAACAGCGCCGCCACGACACCAACTCTGTCCCTCTCCCCCTGTCTCTCGTCTGCCGAAGCCCTCTCGTCGTGACCATCGCTCGCAAAACACATTCCTCCTGCGGAGGGAGCTGGTAGGAACGTTGGGTTGCTCGGCCAATGGCCAGGGTCAACGGCGGCGTGGTGTATTCCGCAAATATGCCCGACTGTGAGGGCGGGCACGAGCCGGCGTGAGTAGGTTAAACGTTGAGTTTTATAAGGGCACCACGGGGGTGACCAGCCCCTCCCCACCCAGACCCACCCAGCCCCTCCCTGCACGACGGACGGACG